>NW_020956388.1:164957-220682 GCF_003031625.1 Empidonax traillii
GTTTGAATAAATGTGTTTCTAGTGAATTTCTTGGGCTTTTCATGGAGTAGGGGAAAACAGTGCACACCTAAATTTGAGAATACTGGTGTTAAAAAGTACTGACAGAGGAAGGTAAGTGGAAGTTGAGAAGTGACTCAGTAGACAAACTGTGATTTTGTTGGATTTGCCTTACACTCAGAGATACCAATACGACTTGGGGTAGGAAGCAAAGTGTTTTGTAGCAGCTCTTTGTTTACGAAGATCAGATAATTTCCAGCCAGCAACTGTGAGAATTAACAAGACGACTTGAAGTCAGTTAGCAAATAGTTAATGCTGGCCTCAATGAATCAGGGTAGATCTGCACACAGGAGTTAACATCCATCTGAGCAAGTCCAAATAGTAGTAGTTGAGCATAAATAATTGCCTAACATTTTGGTATTTGCCTAGTGTCTCAACTTCAGATTATAGCCCTCTAAGCAATGCTCAATTCCCTAACAATAACAGTGGCAATGAAGGTATCGATACAGGTGGAAATTAAAGGTGAATATATTTTTCCAAATAATTTCTTTAGTGCAAATATGATTCACTCCATTTAATAAAGAAATCCATTAGTTTTTATATATATTATCATTATGCATTCTTTAATACTGTGTGCAATGGAAAGCTTGTCTTGAAATAAGTCATAGCAAGATGGAAAACCCCCATGAGGATATGACATCTCTGGCTTGAAAGTTATGATGCATCACCAAGAAAACTCTAAAAACACCAAGTCCTCAGGTTAATTATTTAAGCTTCACTGACAAACAGAAATATTTCATCCACCAAATTCTTATGTCAACTTTATAAAATTAGTTTAATTGGAACTTTCCATGTAAGTTTTTTTTTTTTATACAATGTGTCATGACTACTGCTAACATTCACACAGTACATGGGTTTGTATCTCAGACAGATCTGCACCAGGGATATGAGAGATGGTCTTTCATCTTTTTTTCTCCCTTTTCATCCTGATAAAAGACCACAGGTTAATGCATGCTTAGTAGCATCCAATTATACTCAATGACTTATAGAGGTGTTAGAAAGTACTAAAGTTATTTCTCATATCAATAGACTTTCCAGAAAAGTCATACCAACATAGTCGCACTTTTGGGCCTGACCTAGGGCTGGGCCCAACCTAGTACCACATTTTGAAGCTGCTAAGCCTCAAATATAATTGTATCTCAGTCATGTTATTGAATATGTGTTACTCTTCATACATCAAAGGAATTACTTACAATCTTACTTTGTGTAAGATTTGGTGCAGCTCTTCAGCTAAATCACAAGTATCTCTCTTTCAATTCAGCAATTCACTGATCAGGAGAGAGAACAGTCCTTGCCCCATGCTGTCATTATTTAAAATGTGTATTAAGAGCAATCCTGTACATCATAACTTAATTAAAATCATAAGCTATCCCAAATTACAAGAAGATAACAATGTATAACCACACTATCACGAACCACAGCTAGTCTTAAGAAGGTAGGTGACTTCAAGCCTAGGAAACATATATTTATAAATGTCAAACATTTAGACATTACTCCCACAGATGCAAACAATCAAGGAAAAAATATAATAGACAAAAGGAAAAACCAAAAACCTGCTGGTAAAGCTGAAAGTCATCAATGTCAATTGACCAAATGCTAAAATAATTGTTAACAGTGGACCCGCATTTCACTGTCCAGGAAAAGACAAACACTTAAGTTTTCCCACAGAGAAGTTTATGGTTTATACTTGTATTCACTTGAATTTACAATGAACAGAGAAAATTCAAAGCAAAATTAAAATCTCCAAGGCTACCTAATAAAAAAAATAAGGAGAATTTAGGCTTAGTCTGAAAAAAAGCTGTTAGTGTTTGCCTAAAGCACAGATAAGCATTTAATACTTTTGACGTCAGAATCTCAAGGTGAAACCACCATGCAATATTTTGTAATGTGAATCACCCTGAAGCCTTTGTAAAATATGTGTTGGAAATAGGATTGTAAAAACTTTGGTTTTACAGATTTGCATTCTTACCAGTGATTTCAACTGGGAGTGAAAAAACTACATGATGTATTTTGTGTTTTACTTTAGTGGACTGATTGTGCACTACTCTGTTTACCTAACAGGACCTGCATTGTTTCCCTAGTGATTTCTGGTGATACAGAAGGAAAAAAGCCTGTGGTAAGGTGAAATAATCCAATATTTGCCCAAGCTTTAAGAGGGCCCCTTTTTAAACTCAGCACAAAAAAAGATCTTAAATTCAGGACTGCACTGTAAAATTACAGATATGTTTCCTGGTATGATGATAAACAGGATTGCCACCATTCACATGAAAAAAAAAAAAGACCCCTTGGGAATTTTTCTTTGGAGAATAAAGGTGATCTTGAAGCCTGCCTTTTATGCTTGCAAGACCTCCATCTCTATGTTTAGCTTTCACATTGACTGCATAAGCTTTAGACAAACATCTTAAGCTACTTTAGTAGGACTCAAATTTGCATAATTCTTGATAAATGTAGTGAGGCATCTAGTTGAGTGCAGCATGAAGTTAAACAGGAAATATGTTAGTTTTTTGAGGAAAAAGGTCAGATGCCCTGTTATAACCTCACCAGCTGCTTCCACGGGGCAGAAGATCTGACACTTGACCTTGCAAGACAAGTTAGCTGTGGAGTCAAAAACACAGCCAAGCAGATCTGGACTGACGGGAATGAAAAATGCCATTTTGCCTCAACTTCTTTTTCTCCTTAACCGAAAGGAGAAAGCCAATGATCAGTTTAAACCAAGAGGAATATGTAATGCTAAAAGAGCCTGCATTTGTTTTGTCCAGAGTCCTGCAAGAAAGGTAACACCATGGCAACACTTCTCATTTTAGTCTTTGAAATGTAAAATGGTAATTCATTTCTAGTAACAGGTCAGCTGGTCAAGACTTTAAAGCCCTGTTTGTGGCAACAAGTGATGGAGCATTGGTAGTGATTGCTCTTTTCTGACACTATTCACTCTGCTGAAAGAAATATCATTGAACCCATAGAAGTTCTCACAGTAATGACAAGAACAAACAGATATTAACTTTCTCTGTAGCATTTATCATTGTTTAAATTAATCACGTATCTTCCCAATGCTTACTAATATTATTCAGCCTGTTTATTAAAATCATGGGACCTAGGAGAAAATGTAGACAATAACAAGAACGTAGAAATTTATTTCCTCCACAAATTCTGTCAATCTGATTTTTTTTATTTTCACTACAGATTCAGAATAGTTAGCTGATGATATGCTATATTTTCAAATACATTAATGTCAAGTTGTACCAGAAAGGGAATAAAAACAGCAATTAGGTGTCCTTTTGAAAGCACTTGGTAAGGCTGGTGGAGTGACAGAAAGGAAATAAAAGGTCAAACTACCCAGACAATATTTTGCATTCTGATTTTTTCCTTCCTTCCTTTTCATCTTATGATGTCATTGACTCAATATGTCTTCATTTGCTGTTCAGATTGAACTACTTAAAGTAACCTACTTAGTTGAATCTTTTTTTAAGGTGTAGGGTTTTTTTTCCTAGATTTCTCTAATTCTATTTCAAGTGAATACCTTATGACAAAATACATATTTTGCTCCAAACAGAACTATTTTGAGGGCTTGCATAAACATGTATTATGGATCGAAATAAAAAGGTCTAGTATTACATTAAGAAATACCATAAGCAACAGTCAGTCATTTCAAGTTACTTTAACTGCTATGATAATAGTGCTTCAATATATTCAGAAAGCCTTTTTAGAGTAAAATTAGTCTCTATGTTTCTAAATGCAGTATATATTTTTGTTGATATTTGTTTTCTAATAAGCTACACATTCATGTTGATATAATTTCAAAAATGAGTACTATTGCAGTACATGATTTGATACAGCAGATACTTTTTAGAGATGCTGAACGTATCTGGGTATTTCAAGGGACTGCAGAAGAAACAAGAAGCCCCTTCACAGCTCACATAGGCACCGTACAGCACAGTTACTTGAAGGGACAGTAACTCAGTAGGTAACCAACAGGTACTAATTGTAGTATGAATGATCATTGCAGTAACACAACACAACTCTGTTATATAAATTTCATATATATTACATATATATAAATTTCATTTAAGCCACTTGAAATTACTTGTAGGGGATTACCCAATCCCAAACTAAATACTGGATCATTTCAAGAATTGATTTCTATTTGCATTTTATTTTGTGGACATAATCTGGACAATCAGACCTCACAATCCATACACTGATTCCCAGACACTGAATCTATTTTGTATTTCAATATTACAATAGAGAAAAAATGCTTAAAATAGTCTCTGTTACACAACTCTGAACGGTTAACCTAGAAGACAAGAAAAAACTGCAATCACATGATGGTATGGCAATAAGTTAGTTTTAAATGCAATTATTAAATATGCTTTGGCCCATGGATGTCAAACTAAACATATTTTCTTCAATAATAGCTTTAAAATGGCTTCAGATATCCATCAGTGCTCTTTTGGAAAGGATTGGTTGTTCATCTGAAGTCCAGCCAGAGAAATATAGGGTGAATGAAAAGAAAGCCGTAACTAAACCAAAATTATTTACTGCTATATCATTCATATCCAAAAAACATAACTTAGTTTTAAGTATTCTTTTGTTTATAATTTTCCTAATTTTACTCTACTCAGATATTAACTTGAATGGCTGAAACAGGTGAACTTCATTTCAGCACTAATATAAACACTACCAGGCAGTGCAATTTCCTGTAAACTCAGTATCACAAATGCTGAGTTTTAGGGATGACAACAATGCTGGCATATGTTATCGAGGTACTACAAACAAAAGGAACTTGAAAATTTTATTAGAAAGATAGTACTAGAAAGACGATCACACTTCTGAGGAAAGAACCCTTTGTAACTTCAATATTTTTCTGTCTGTAATTTCCTGTATCAAAGCAATTCAGTCATTTGGTATGTAATGCTCTCGATAGATTTCAGCATGTTCCCTTAATTGGAAATAAAGACAGAGGAGTATTTTGTAATATGAAGAGTCTTTTTCCCATATATATATAATTGGAAAATGTCTGAAATCAGAAATCAAACATAGACATTTAGAAATTAACATGTCCAAAGTATCAAGGCATTAGTCTATAAAGCTTGTTATTAGCTAAATCAGCCTTTTAAGAAAAAAGAAATGTGCAAAAATGTAGAACTATTTGCAGATGGAACATTTTTTCCTCAAATTGGCTAGATGGTTTTCATAATTTTATACCTTTTTTTAACAAGTGTGTACTCTCAAACTACTGGTTGTTTACTGATTCATAACCAAGGTTGAGCTACTGCCTAAAATCCTAGCCAACAGCTTCACACTGATTATGTATAACCAGCCCCGGACTTTCTTTTTTTCACAAAAGCAGCTTGGTGTCTTGCCATCAGCAGCAAACTATGTCCACAGCTTATCTCTTGCTAGGAGACGTCTGTGAAGCAGCAAAGCAGGACCACGTTGTTCGGTAAGGTGTTACAGAACGCAACACACACAAACTATTCCTATATGTCACCACGGAAAACAACGAATACAGAACTGCCTTTTGCAGTTCTTGACATTTTGATCCAGATTTCAGGGGAGCCGAATGGTTGTTTTGCACCACACGCTTGTACTCACGCACTTTGTACTACAGCTGTACTGCCATCAAGGAAATCCGTCAAGCACTGCAGAGTCCCTCTGCTGCCATTGCTCCTCTCCAACAAGCATTAATGAAAACAGAATAGGGAAAACACAGGGTGCCAGGGGTGGGACTACACATCATCAGAACTGACAAGTATATATATAAATCACGGTTTAGATAATACTCAGTTCATATTATTTAGACTGAGAATAAGGCTTGACATGTCACTGAGTCACGACTCCTTTTATGCCTTCTCAAAGGCTTGTAGATTTTCATTGCAGTAAAAGACCAGACCACCTTGATATGGATGGGCTAGAAACGGTTTTGCAGATTTTCTTGGCATTTCATTTTCAAATGGAAATTTCAAACAGGAAAGTGCAACATTTTTACTTTGCAGCTGAAACTAGAAGTAAACCTCATACCTGCTAAGAGGCACATTTAGATGGTGAGGGTCAGCATATGACACTCCCTCAGTGGGATCATAATGTTAATTGCTACATGCTCAAATTATGTGCTTTCAGCTGCTTTAAATACATCATCCATCAAAGATAAATTACAGTATTTAAATTGCCTTCTGCCTGTTGTTTTCAAAGGGAAAAAAAAAATCCCAAATCAGTCTTCAAATAGTTAGTTACAAAATAAGCATTATGAAGAATTACTCCATATTTTTCCTTCTTGATTTTAAATCTAATTCAAAGCGGGGCAACTGCTTAAACAGTATACTTGGAAAAAATACAACAATATAGCACCTCATCCTGTAATTAGCTAGGTATTTTTAGGGAATCTGTGTTCCATGTCACTGGAAGTCCATTAGGAAACAACCAACTTCCTGCAGTGGTTCTTTTTGTACTTTATAGCTTGATGTAAATGAGAATGCTGAATCTGTAGTGAGGCATCCTGTGCTTACGGCAATGAAACATACATTTGGCACACAGATGTACTCAGATTCTGTAGTTTTCCTTCTCAGACAAATTAATACTGCAGGGTACTTTTCAAGTTATTGTTTTATTCCATATGACTTATTGCACAAATTGCATTTAAATTTTAGCACTGAAGTAAAAAATGAACTCTAAAAGGTCCAGATGTGATTCCTGTTTCAGTCTGTGGTTATATTTGACAGTTCCTTTAAAAATATTTGAATTACTTATGGTACCGTAAACATAATGTTTAATATAACAATAAATAATAAAAGAAATTGTGTTTGCATCCAAAGACAGATTGCACACTTCACAAAGATGAGTAGAGAAATATTTTTTCAAATCTTGAGACTGACACTTATATCTGACCTGGACAGCTAAGTGAAATTATTGTATCATTAAAGCTTTCAGTAAAGCAAAAGTTCTATTGCTCCTAACAGATCATTTGGATGTGAAACTTGCTGGCAAGTTTGACAGCTGGATGTGAGATCTTTCAAGCTTTTGTAAGCATTTTATAAATTAATAAAACTCCTTCACTGTCACTAGAAATCCTCTCAAATACCCTGATCCTCTTGCTGTGTGGTTAATGCTGAGGCAAGAGAATACGAAATCAGTCATGGGATGGAAGCACTCCCCTACCCCTGCTCCAGACACACTTAGTCATATATAAGAACAGTCTCAGTTTGTTCTATTCAAACCCGTGAAGTTAAGCACGTACAACTGTCTGCCTGGCTGAAAGGCACAGTAGTCCAAAAAAAAAAAAAAAAAGAAAAATCTTGTACACAGATGGTGAGAAGTGGAACACACAGTACTCCAGGTGAGCATCCCTCCTCCCAGGTCTCTGTGTTGTATTCTCATAGGATGCTTGAGAGGTCGAGCCAAGGGGTGCCAGAAGAAAAAAAAAATAAACACATGACTGCTATTGCTAGCATCCAGTCATTACACCTACATCATTAACTTGTGCCACATGAGACAAAAGAAGACAAAAAGAAGAAAGGAGGGTTTTATACACTGTCTTTCATGTTATGCTAAAAGACAGTCATATTGCTCCCAGTCTAGAGTAGCAGTTGCTTTATTTTAATTAACTCAGCTTATTTTGCTGATATAAGTGACTCTTAGACCGTTTTTTAAGGTTAGATAAAATTTTCAACTTATGAACAATTACTGCTGCTGAAAGACAAACTACAGGTGCTTACAGTTAGGTGACAGCAGTCCAGTTTTTGTGCAGTCCAGCCAAAGAACATGAACAGACCAACAGAAATCTTTAGCCAAGCTTTCTCCTACTACAGCACCATACATGCCATAGTTGAGGGCTATCAACCAATGTGATGTGACAGGAAATATTATCTATGCAAGATCAGAGTTCATCACCTGGGAACTCTTCTTCTTGCCAAGGCTGGCCTTGGCTGCTAGCAGAAAAGCAAAAATCCTGTTCGGCCTCAACCCGTGTGTTCTTCACAGGAAGACTTAACCCTTTCTATTGAAGACTGAGTACAAATTATAGTGTTTACAGTACATTTAGGCAGAAGTGAGTAGGCAAAGCTGATGCTAGCAGATACACTGCACATGGCCAACATCGCTAAAACCCAAATGAATTCAAACTTTCTCAAAGCCCCACTGAGAAAAATCATACAGAGTGAAATTTCTGTCAAGGTTTTATCTACAAAAGCAGTAGCTCAGAGTGGAAATTCAGACACAAACTGTAAGCAAGGGAGGCTCACAAAACACTAGCTAGTGACAAATAGAGACCAAGCTGATCCCCCAGTAACACTGGTTCTTTTCTCAACCTCCATAGATTTTTATTTCTTTTTTGAAAAAACACCAGGAATAAAGTAAATGGAATAATAAGGCTTTCCACATCAGAAACAATTTTACTGTTACAGGAAATACAACAAAGTCAGCTAGAACTGGTTGTGTTGAAAGGACAACCCAGCAGCAGACAAGGACACATGATAACACTGAAACACTGAGGATTGTACTGTACATAAAGCTGTGACTAATGCAAGTTGATCTACACTCAGCCTTCCTGGAAGGAATACAAAAAGACATGAATTCACACTTCTGGATTGTTTCTGCATCAAGCTCGTGAACCATGTCTTTATACTCTTGTCTATGCTTGTCTTCCAAACACCTCTCTTCGTGTGGATGACGGCATTTTTCTTGTTTAGAGTTATGTTCCACTAGCTTAAGTGCCTGATCCCTAAATTTCAATATCTAAGCCTACTCATAGAAACTAAATATAAGCAGGGGTAATGATGATAATCTGATGAGTAAAATATTAAATGCTAACATAAGGCCAACTTTATACATATACTCACTATTATAACAAATAATGGTCTTTTTTAACTCTTCTTACAGTTTTTAAGTGTAAGAACATGAAATACTGCATCCTTTTGCTAGAGAAGGAGAGAGAAACAAGTCATGGAGCATTCCTACTTTCTTATTCTCCTTTTCAGGGTAAAGTCATTCCCATGGAGCTGGTAGGAAGATGTGGTAGAGACAGACCCCTGAACTTAACAGTTCTTTCAGTTCATCTGGGAATTACCAGTGGGTTTCTTCAGACATACCGTTACTACAGAGGAAAAGATTTTTTACTGCCAAAACGTGCAATCTTATATATAGTTGGTATAGTTGGTATACCTTTATTATCTATGGTAGAGTTAATTTTTACTATGTTCATTTTTACATCTCTTTTCTTTGGTCTTTTAAACCTCCAAAGATCAGATATATAGGCAAATGTCAACAATATTTTTTAAATAAAATTCTGGAAGCAGCAAACTTTTATAATACGCTATTTTAACAACCAAACTAAGGCAATTATTAGCATTTTGAAGTGGAGAGATATAAAAATTATTGTTGCTTTATAGAAAAGCTTAACAAGGTATTCTGTACTGCTTTTACTGTATTTTCTTATAAAAAATGCTTGAAATAGCTTCCAGAAAACATTCAGCAGATATTTATTTCCCAACAATAGATGACTCTAACAAAGAACATAAAAGCTTCTCATTCCCTTACTGTGTGTTTGAACTTCAGCAGTATGACCAAATGACAATAATGAATTGAGTTTTCTATAAAAGTAAAGCAGTAGATGTTAGAAATGAATGGATGAAAAGGAGGAAAATCTTCTTACAAAAATAACTGAAGGAGGAATGAGCTTGAATACACTGAGTTTATATAAAGTATTATATACACTGCTACTTAAAATTGCATGATGCCAAATGGTCGTTTTTAGCAAACCATACCACATTAATTGTATTTATAGTTCCTATGGGTGAACTTGATAAATACTCATAAATAATTCAAGCATTAGCAATGTCTTGCTTCATCACATTAAAAACAAGTAATTCTAATTAGTGGTCTATGAAGCATATAAAATCCATGGTGTTTATGGGAAAAAACTAGAGTAGATCATTTGTCTAGCTTCTCTCTAGAAAGGTACAGACCTTCTGTGAGGGAGAGAACAGCAAAGGGTGCATTCACAAGCTTATGTGGCATAGGTAAATGCTGAATATTTTTATTCCAACATTTAACTCTCTTCAACCATCTGCTGCAAAATGTCCATCAGTTTGCTTTTTCCACTGTTGATAAAATGCAAAAGTGATTGCAGTAATCACAGTTGTAAAATCTTAGAGGGGAAATCTGGGGGAAAAAGTCATGCCATGTTGATTAAAAGCAGCATTTTTTAATCTACCCAGTGGATTCAAATATAATATGGAAAACTGTTAAATGGTTTAATAGTTGTATCAGAAGGACAAAAAATGGCATCGTTCCTTATTCAGCCTATATGCTGTAGTTGTGCCAAAGCAAAACTTACTTATGATATCTCTAGTCATACATGCAACAAATAGCAGTATGGCAATAAGTACAGCTTCATGGAATTTCTCCACTCCATTTCATATACGCTAATGGAAACAGCTTGAAAACTCTTTAACCTGGACTTGCCTATTAAACCTTTTGGTAATTTACATAACCTACTTCAGCAGTCCCAAATTTCATTTTTAATTTAACTACATACAAGAGAAAAGCACTATCTATTACAATAATTAATCATAAAGCAAATAGTCTCCATAACTGTAAATGCCGAGTGTCACCCAAGGTAACTAAAACATAACTGTCTAAGCTGTAAGTCATCGTGAAGTGATTTTGTAATTCCTCACGTCATGGAGTAATATTTTTTTCATGACTGCACATAAATCAGAGAAACATGGGTAAATATATTCCATAGTTTAAATTCTGCCTGAGACTTCTTCATTCAAGTCTGTTGCAACATCAGTGAGACGACTAGTATGTGAAGCCATGTGATGACACTCAAAGCTCCTCAGAAAGAGTCTTTAAGCTTCAAAATTTACATTTTCTGAGCAGAAACGTTCACTGTTCACATTCGTTCTGTTGCATCCTTTCTCTACCACAGTTTCTTTCACTGGAGGCTTTATTTTGAATTGCTATGTATTCTACCACCCTACTATTCTCATTAATGAGATAAATCATCAATTTTTTGCAGATATTTTTCTTAATTTTCCTGATGCTTTCCTTATATACACATAACTATGTGATCAACAGAATATTTACAACAACTGAACAGCTAAGCTGCTAGTAGGAAAAGTTTTCCACAGCAAAATTTAACGACAGACAATCTTAAATTATGTATTGCTATTATTATAATTATTATAGCACAGTAGATGGTCATCTGGAGAAAGAGAAGGATTCCTTTTTGTGTGGAAGAGTCCAGGAACAGCAGCAATATTACAGCAGGCAAAAGAGAAGTACTGAATGAGGGAAATTACTCCACTGACAAACCATAAGCTAACATATGCCCATACTGAAAATTCATTACAATTCAAAAATAGTTCTTAAAAAAAAAAAAAAAAAATCACTGTCAGATTTTAGATAACTGACTAATCGGAAATAGGATTAGTTTGAGAGGTAATTTATTCAGAATAAATGAATCTCTGAGTTTACTCCTAAAGGAGATCTATCAGAGATTCAATTTCATTACTCATAATAGAGTTAGGTGAATAAGGGACTCTTCAGTTTTATGCCTGAATTAAAATGATCAGATCAATCAAAAATATTTTGTAAGGCCTAAAATGAAATATTACTTAAAATTGAAGAATTATTTACTGCCTTAACCTTATTTTTAGAATTAAAAAAAAGTATCATCACTTTGAAAAGTCAATCTTATTTGAAAAACTTGAAAACAATCATTTACCACTTAAAAAGATAAATTACTCCGTTCAGTAGCCTAAGTTTCTTAGACTAACTGCACATGAATTTGCAAACAGAAAATAAACTCAAAAGAAAGATGTAGCTCCCAAGACCGCACATTGTTTCCCTTCTTTCCATTCACAGCACTGCTTCCCGAATTACAGACTCGGAGAAGCATTGGCTGGAAGGGGTCTCTGAAGGTCATCTTTCCCTGCCTCCTGCTTGGAACTACCACCAACTCCAAGTGAGCTCAGTTATGCCTCCAACTGGTCAAGTCTTGAAAACATTTGAGGATGGAGATGTTACAACCTGCGCAATCTATTCCAGAACTGCAGTACTCTCCTTGAGTTCTTCCTAATGCCCATTTTTTACATGCCAAGCAGTAATTTATGACCTATCAGTGCCATTCCTGCTTATTTTCATGGGGAAAAAAAGCTTACTAACCCCTCAGAATATTAAAGGATTTCATAAAGAAATTATTTTAAAAGAAATGTATCCTTATGAACTATATTTTACAGAGGTTTTGAATAGAGAACTTCCAAAAACATTCAATTACAGGTAGAGGTAGCTCAAGAAGACCAGAAAATGCTTTGTTTTTAAAATCATCTAGTGGTTTAAAATTATTTTAGCAAGAGCCTATCTAATTTCAGTGGACTTAGTTTTCATCTTTTAACTCTCAAAATAAGTGTAAACCAATGTATTTCATTTTTACACACTATAATGGCAGCAGAAAACAACAAACACAACAAGCCATTCTTCAAGCTGATGGCTTCTGCGCTCTATTTTTTCTTTGATTAAGGTGTAATCAAGTCAGTCCATGAATATAAAGCAGGACAGGAAGAGCTGATTATGCCTGAATTTGGTGAATCTCACCCTGATAGACATTTAATTCAATGATGAAAAACTAAGTTTTTGAAGGCCTATTGTAATTAAAAAGGAAACAGTATCTGTTTTTTAATCAAATTATGACCATAGCTTTTTTCCCATGCTCAATGACAAGACAGGCAAGATAGCCAATGCCATGATAAGATAGCAATAACATATTGGTTTTCTTCTCCCATATTCAGGTGCAGTGTGCAAACAAAACTGATTTTTAATGTACCACTCTACATAGCAGTCCAGTAAATACTACTCTCCCTCTTCAAGCACAAACTGATGAATAACAAAATTAATTTCTATAAATTCCTCAGTGTTCTTAGGTACAGAGCCACATCCTTCCCTACAGTACTCCTCGTGGGGAGTTTTATACAAGCAGGAAAAATCCTTCCAATCATAGATTGAAGAGACAAAGACAAATAAAACCCACATGTTAAGATATCCCATAAAAACTTTTTATTTTTGTTTTATATCTAAGTTGTGTGGGCTTTATGAGTGGATTTCAAATTTGCTAAATGAAATCTCCAGCCTGCAATGTTTTCAAATAATCACTTTTTAAGAACTTTCACTGTGCTAATGTTTGTTTCCATAGAAACAGGAACGAAAGCAGAAACTGCTGTTAAAGCAATTAGAATTCTCTCCCCCAATTGAAAGACTTAAAAATAATATTATATTAATAAAATAATTGCCAGAATATATATTTGATCATTTTGCAAAATCAGAGCATGATCTTACCTCTACTGGAGTTAATAGGATTGTAACTTGCGATTACATCACAATAAGCCTAAATCACTAAGAATGTATTACTGACTTAAAAACCCCAATAAAAGAATATTCAGTTAAATGGATAGCTTTGTAATGAATTTTTAAATTAAATTTACCAGGTGATTGTCAGATAAGGACATTTTTAGAAACAGTACAATGAAGATTTATGAACCAAAAAAGTAAAAAAATAAATACTGAGGATTATTAATATTTACATAATTTCTAATAAACAGAATTAAAATTATTTATTTCTAATAAATTATTTGGCTAATTTTTTAAAGTAAATTACTTCCATTAAAACCTGACTGGAAGTTTTTTACAATTAGTCAGATACATTTCTATGCTCTAGCTAGACAGTAACTGAATGTACGGACATCATACTTGCAAAAATCTAAACTTCTATAGAATTAAGAACATACTTCTTTTAAAATAATTAAGAAGTTTTGTTTTTTACCTCACAAAAGCCATTTTAAAGTGTAATTTTCAGCATATTTTATGAACATTTAAACACCTCCCGTAAGAAAACTGGTAATAAAAGAAGTTATAATTTACCTCTCCCAAAACCATAACTTCAGGTCAAGATCTTGAAAAGAGAATCTATCCAGGATTAGCTTGCAGTTAGCAAGGCTCCTGAATTCACAAAAATTTTACCTGTGCAGAGTCCTACTGAGTTAAGACACTGAGTTAATCCAATTCATTGCTGCACAATTACAATTTCTAAGATAAAGACAACGTTTCCTCCACCACACCAACCTCAATCACTCACCCTGTAGTGAGGTGGGGGTCAACCTCTTCTCTCAAATAACATTGATAGGATTGAGAGGAAATGGCATCAAGGTAGTCCAGGGGAAGTTTAGGTTAGATATTAGAAAAAGATTCTTCACTGAAATCATGGTCAAGCATTGGAACAGGTTGCCCAGGAAAGTGGTGGAATTACCACCCCTGGAGGTATTGAAAAGACATGTAGACGTGGCACTTAGGGACATGATTAAGTGTTGGACTTGGCAGTGTTAGCTTAATGGTTAGACTTGATTTTAAGGATCTTTTACAACCTAAATGATTCCCTGACTAGAGAGACACGGCCTTTGGTAACTCAGGTTTGTATGAAGCTTGGGGCTTTCCCATCTGCACAGCTTAGAGAGACACAGTTAATCAGTGACTGTGTGAGATTAAGATATCTAGAGTTTTCTTAGTCAGATGTCAAGTCTGGAGAACTCTCCTCTGGCCTACAGCTGGGGGGAGAGTTTTGCACCCTTCTGTGAGGGTGAAATTTCCTTATAGAGCTTAAAATACACTGATTTATTTTCCTATGCTTACAATTTTCATCATACATAGAAGGTTATACCAAATTACTACTTACTCACATCTTGACTGCATATATTTTGATCAACTCTATAAGAAAGTGACTGCCACTACTTTTTCAAAATAGAATATGTTTTTTTAGTAGTGTGCTAGCCTATTAACTTATGTGATTTTCATTAAAATTCTGAAATAAAACTTTTAAAATATTTTCGTTCATAACTTATGCATTATCACCTTAGGTTTTTCTCTTTATCAGAAAACTACTCAATTCAAAAAGGTTTCTTCCTCCACAATGCACCATAAATCAACAATATACTTATCTTCTCATAATTTTATCTTATTTTCTTGTTTTGTCCTTCTATTTCACCAAAGAAGCCATCCAGTGCTTTGAAACATCTCGATGGTGGGCAAGTATTTCAGATGTTTCATCATGTGAACTATCTACATTAGGAATTTAACTCTTGTAATTTCCATTCTACATATTTTCTGCTGTAATTAAAATCACTACAGCTAAATTTAAAACTCTGAAGCATTTATATTCGCCCCAAGTAATTAAACTTTGTTTGTGAGATTGCAACATTAAAGTGCCATTTACCAACCAACTAAGTCTCCCTTTAATTTTGAGGTTAGGTTACTTTATTTTAAATTCTTCATTGTATGAAATTCCATGCCTAGAAGGTTAGTTTAGATGCATTAAAGTCTGGGTCTTTTCTTATCATTAGATGGTATGAAATTCTTTGAATATAATATGGCTATTCCAAGTGTTCATTGATCCATTTTTTTTCCATCTCAAAAGTTGATTGTCAGGTACCACATAACCATACTATTTTTGTTGTGATCGTACACTGTTTCAAGAATATCTGTTATAGCAAGGTTCTTTCTGTGCTACTTCTTCCAATTGATTTCTTCCTCTAAATAGTGCTAATCAAAACAGGTAAGCATTTTTCATTTCCAAAATGCATGTAAATGACAATACATTTTCTTAAAAAGTACTACCCAATGTCACCTTCAACTGATAATTACTTGCAGTTTGAGGGCATTTCAGATTAAATAAGGAAAATGTTTAGAATAAAATCTTTATAAAAAACACCCCAGGTATAAAAAACTCAGAGCACAGTGGATCTTGCACCAGAAGACAAAGCTTTAACACAGGATATAAACCTAAACTCCTGACTCTAACATGTACTTTTGCAGGACAAAAGTGCAGTTTGAAGGAAATCTTGCAATTAACATGTGTGTTTTCAGCACTGTGGGGTTTATGCTTCTTTGTGTATTTCATTGGTGTATTTGTGCCTCTATGTAAGAGACAAGTGGCAGAAGAAATTATGAGAGCATTTTTCACCCTAGGGTGATTATACTGCAATTCTTCAAAAAAATCTGCAGCTACATTTTGTTTTGATACAAAATTTTATTAAGTCATAACTGTATTTTGTAAACTTGTGTTTTGCCTTTAGGTCAGCAGTATTCCAATGACCAAAGCTACGTGATACAGCTATCATTAGACTCCTGATTACATCTATATTCACTCTGGACTACCCATTCAGTCTGTCCACTATCCTTGTGTCTTATTTTCTTGCTAATTACGGATTATCTCATACTTTTTGATAGTTTGGATTGCACATTCTTTTTATTCCACTTCTACTGCTTTCTTTATTGTAAAACAGAAACAAAGTTGCAAGCTATTCCATTTCAGAAAGCATGTTTCTATCTTGTGGAAAGGAGCCTTAAATCCCATATTGGAATTTATTAGCTATCCTTACACTCCTAAGGAGTCTCATAGTTTATAGCCAGAGTTAAAATGTCCTTTGAGTAGAAGCTTTTTACTTTAAGGTGTTTCATAAACAGCATCCTAAGTCTCAACCACTCTCTACTTTGCCACATTTCCCCAGCGGCTTCTCCAGACCCTGGACTACAAGAGGAAACGTGGTAACACAGAATTAGCACAGATGCCACTCACTGTTTAGGACAGCTTTGGATGCCCAGAGGTCTCTGACTTCCCGGTGACTTGCAACCACCACTGAGCCAACCCTGCTCACTCTGAAGGTGGTGCACCCACAAGTCCCCTGTAGTTTAAAACATTTTGCATGAACTGACATCAAATTAATCTTGCCTCTTCCATTGCAGTAGCATTATTGTAGGATCACTGGTCATACCACCTGGAAAAAAACATTTCTGCTACCTCTTAGTTTTTATGTGATAGGACACAGCACTCATCCTGTAGCATTGCTGCTCTGGATTCCCAGACATCCTTATTTCCCATTCACTTCTGTACATGATCAAGAATAGCATTCAATGCTTTGTAAAGACCAGCAAAGAAAAAGGACCACCAATGATTAAAGACGAGGTTAGAATGTTCAAGCTATAATTCCACCTTCCTATTAGAACTTTACGGCAAAATATTCATAGTTCCATAAAATCTTTGCCTCCCAGAACACAAAAAAGCAGAAAAAAGCTGGATGAAATAATTCCCCTGGATGTTATGGATTCCCTTATTTGCATGGTTTTTTGCTTCCATTTGTTTCACAGTTAAGCCACTGACACGTTCTATAAATGCTGTTTTAAACTTACTTCTCACAGCTCACTATTTCAGTGATGTTAGTTTTACTGTTTTTTTCATCAGCTAAGCACAGAGATTATGACCACTTCTTCCAGCCTACTCATCAGCATATTTAACCCAAAGATTATCCATTCCTCTGTTTACTTCAGCGTTCTGCATCTTTATTTTGTTACACAAATTTTTAACCTGTCTTTGCCAGATAAAACATTTTCTGACCTTCCCACACTTTTTCTTATGTTCAAATCCCAGACACTTCATCACTTGACACTTAATTATTCACCTCAAACAGGGGCTCCATACAAGAAAGGAAGCTGTCAACGATGCACATTCCTGATTATATACAAGCGTGTTATATTAAAGCATGTTATTGTTTCAGTGTTTCCAAAATCTTCATTGATGTTGTTAATCATACAAATCAGTAGCAGGATTAATTTAAATAAGAGTAAGCCAGGCAGAAATTTGAATTTTCATTTCAGCAGACTGCTAAGTGACACATGTATTGGATAAAAATAACTCCAGCACTGTTCTTCTGAAGGAGTCAATGAGAATATTAATTCTTTCGACCATACCTTAAATAACTGTGATAGGAGTACAATTATAATTCACGAAGAGTGCTAACACTTGATATTTTTTCCTTCCCTTAGATATAACCAGTAGAATAGGCACATTTTAGATACTTGCACAAAAGAAAGGACAGTCATATACAGATCGTATTTTTTGTTACTTTTGCAAGACCCACACTCACAGACAAATGCCATATGTTTTCCTAGGAATACACAAGAGCAGCACCAGTGAATTTATGCAAGCAACATGTTTCAAGACTGCCAACAATGAAGCATAGTTCAAACTGCACTGTATTTTATGAATAAGCCTGTAATGTTATATTGTAATGAATCTATTTGACATTCAGCAGTGTGATGCAGCGCACATTAATTATAAAATTGCAGTGCATGGCTGTAGCTTATTATGTGCATATGGAAGACACCAATGTCTTTAGGATGGACATTAACTCAAGGTAGGAGGAGAAAGACAGAAATAACTCAAGAAATGTAAGAAAGTCCTAATCTCAAAGTCTGATGGTATTCTGAGAATCTATATATTCAATATACACACTTACACGCGAACACTATTAATGTAGCAGAGTGTTCATCTTGAATTAGAATGCAAGCCTTTCTCTTCTGTCTTAACATATAGCACACTGTTTTTGTAGACAATGGGGGAATTTATTTTCATTTAAAAGAAATTTTATTTACTGTCAATAATTCCAATGGATTTAAGGAAACAAAATGAATGAGATGCCTTTCTAAAAGTTCCCTTTCCTCCTAAACTCAGCAGATGGACTTGTTCTTCAAATTAATTTTAAGAAGGAAAGTCTTATAAGGAATATAGCTGGTCTCAGTAATATCTTCCTTACACCACATTGTTTGATTTTTCTATTTCTTCACTGTTTTGAGGACCAGATTTTTTTAAATTTTTGTCTGTGCAATGGACAGACAAATGAACACAATGAAGAATAGGAAAAAAGGGACTGGTTAGTTTTAACAATGTTTCTCATTACTACGTTGCACACGTAATCTGATAATATTATTCTTACTCCCCTCCAGACTTTGAGTCATCGTGGTATTTTCTTCCCTTCTTGCAACTCTACAGTGCACAGCAAAGCCCCATTTTATGATGTGTTGAACAAAACACAACAAAGAAATAAAGAAGGGGTCAATAGAAGCTGTTAGCTACAAACACATTACAGGCAATATACAACACCAGTGGTTGAATATTGACCTCAGGGCATTAACTCTATATTGGCATGCCATGCTACAGCACATGAACACATAGTCATCTTTACAACACAGAGCGGAATTTAAGAGACTCACATAATTGCCTGCGAGAAGGTACAGGAGCACTTCCAAATGCTGTGCCCTGTAAATAAAACACATTTTTTTTTTTTGGAGCAAAGGATGTCAGATTAACAGCAGCAGCAAATGAAAAAAATGACAGGACATGAAGAAAATGAAGGCAGTGAAATGAAATAGAGGAGTTTGTTATTACTGAAGAACTGCAGTTCCTACTTTCAGATAAACATAAATTATAGTAGAGAACATTCTGTGAGTAATCCACCCATCAGTGAACACAATGAACCAAAAGAGAAAAAAGAGAGAGAAAGAAAGACAGGAAAAAAAGTATCAGCCTAAGACAGGCATGCTCACACTTGTCAAAAATTAAATTTGATGGAAAGGACAATGTACGGAGTATATATTAATATGAATTTCTTTACAATAATAAGAAGGCTCAGTTACATCAATGTCTTAGCTGATACTGTCACTGTTTGAAGGTAAAGCACATTTCAAACAGATACGAAGGAGAGTGAGTGCAGTACTGTTTGGTTCCTGCCACTTCCTCCTTATTTTCTCTCCATAATTCTTCAACGTGTCCTTACTGGGTCAGTTTTTTGACAGCTGACAGGGAACAGCTTTATTAAATTCCCAATCAATATACACAGAATGCTCTTCCAGTAGGTAGAGTGCTTCATCTTTTGTGCATTGTGCCAGCAATTACCACACATCTCTGAAATACCAACTGTGCATGTAATCAAACCATGAATCAAACACCAAGCAAGTCATACCAGGTAGGATCTGTAGGCAAATCTCTTCCCAATGTGATCCCCTCAGCACACCCATCCGCTCCCCCACAAAACCAACAAACCAATCCCAGAAAAGAAAAACAATAACAGAAAGAAAGAGGATGACTAGGTAAAGAGAAACTTTAGTGTATAAAACTTGAAAAGCACCGTTAAAACAAACTATGTTGCCTCATTCTGAAACTAGACCACAAATTAGAGCTTTGCTCTAAGTTTGTGTCCAAGACTGCATTCTCCTTTGCAATGTAAAAGGGCTTTCTGATCATTTGGATTGGGTAGTCAAGGATGCCTAAATTACAGTAAAATTTAGTATGCAAGTATTGCCTTAAAAGAAAAAAAAAATAAAGGAAAAAAAAAGATCAAACACCTGAAACTTGTAAGACTTGAGCGGAGCTTGGCTTCCTTTGAAGTCACTTTGACTTCCATCATCTCTTAGAAGTCAAGGCTGGGAACTGATTTACCAGACATTTAGACAGTACTAGGCATTGGTTCTTGGAGATAATTTTCTCTTTCAGGTCTTCTAAAATGCCATTTTCCTTTAGCTAGGATGAGTGAAGCATATATATGTATATTTAAAAAGTGCTACAGAAAAATCATCTTTACATCACTGATCCCATATTACTTTTTTAAAGGAAAACCGGAATAATTATGAAATAATTATGATTATTCTTCACTTTAGATGCCATGGTTGTGACACATGCAGTGCTGGGTAGCTCTGCAGAAACCATTTGTCTCACTATGCCCCAAGCTTGTCATTCCAAGAACAAATCCTTCCTGCAACTGTATTAAGAGGTCACAGTCACTGTAACAAGAAGCCAAGGGGGCAAGGTGGGGTAAACTTGTGTTGGGATAGCAAAAACCCCAGTATTTGCACCTCTTGTTTTCAAGGTTGCAAGGCTGCCAGGAAAAGGCACTAAGCTCTCCTATTTACCAGGAAAATAGGGAAAACAGGCACTGTGCTCAAAGCCTTTTCCTCCAAGGCAGGCAAGTGCCCTGCAAGTGTACTATCCCCCAGTACCACAGTTATTTCTGGGGCTATTTCACCACTGCCAAAGCCCGCATTTATCTCCAACTAACCTCTCAAAGTAGCCAAAGGGAAAGTTGGTTTGGGTACCAAATCCAGTCGTATACTTAGCACTCACATGAGTTCTTCAGTGGCTGCCAAGGCTTTACCTATTATTTCCAGTGCTCCCTTAAGTCTTTCAAAAGCAAAATCAGTTATTTGACATGCTAAGGAAATTTATCTACTGTAAAGCTAGAAATACTGAAGAGCACACATCGTATAAGGGCAGCACCACAGTCTCCCCATTCTCCCAACTACAGGTTATCCTGTTTTGCCTAAAGTCTTTCTAGAAAAGCTGAGGTACACAGTGGTACCTTAAACGAAGGTACCTCCTAAAAGTAAGTCTTCAGCTCATCATTTAAAGGCATTAAAATTATCTGTGAAATCATATATAAAAACAAAAAGCACGAGGTGAATTGGACTGACAGTGGTTAAATGACTACTTGCTTATTTAGCCAGTAGTTTTCTTGTTTTTCCTGTACTTTTAATGTGTAGCATGTACATTTTGTCCAGTCATGAACCAAAAAGAAAACATTTGCACAGCCTCAATTTATACAAATCCTTTAACAAAAGAATCTGGAATTTAATTATTGATTGCTGATTATTATTATCACTACTGACACAAATTATGTATTTCTAATTACATAATGCTACTTTGAAAAGCAAGATACCATTGAATTCGACTGCATTACTTTTTAACATTTCTGATTTCCAGAGTTATTGGCCTTCTCAGGGAAAAAGATATTTATCTTTTAACCAGGTCTTCCTTTTCTTTTCTTTTCACATATTCCAGTATCATCTGGCACAATAATAAACAGTGGTTTTTAAAACTAAGCCAAGTTTCAGGCTTGTAGAAAATTCCGGCTCTGCTAGAACTCATGGCAGTTCAACAGTTCCAATCACATATAACTTACTTTCTGTCCTCTGTATGTGGTATAAGCTGTAATGCTAAAGTGTCTAGGCTTCCATGATTGCTTCATAATAAATATTAAGTTTTCCAAGTGCCCTGTGATTCCCAGATATGTAGAGCCTTACAAAGGGATAATGTTATCAATAATATAGAGGCGTTGTAGATGACTACCTACCTTATAGTTACTAAGTTAATGGTTTATAAAAGTTAGCACACACACCTGAAGCTTCTAAGTGGATAACACTTCCCTATCTTTTTGCTGCATAATTTCAACTAAGAGATCCCTTCCAGAAGAGCATCTCTAAAATACTTTTCGTTATATATAGCTAAGTTTGAATTTTGAGTAATCTTTAAATACAATTGCATGCATGCATGAAGTTCACCACATGACACTCATTTTGATTTAGAATGTTCTGAAGTTCTTTCAAAGGGTAGATAAAAACATGCTAACAATCGCATCTTCTAAACCTTTACTGTATAACTGCACAGAAAAGAGGTACAGAATCAGCATCTCCAGATCACTGTGCAGAAACAGGTTTTTTTTGGTTGATCCCTTTGTCTACATCAACTCAATGCTAAAATGCCAGTGAGTCAGGTAGTCATTCACGAGAAGCAGGAAAAAGTTTTCATGATGATCACATTTTTACCTTTCCTAACCACTTCAATTAGTTCTAAACAACTTTCTAACTTAATGTTCATACATAAATCTCTCTTTGCTAATTCACTTAACATGAAAATGATTTTTAAAATTATATTCTTGATATTGCAACATACATTATTCTTCCAACAAATACCAAAATAGTACAGTGAAGTTCACTTCATCAGCAGCCAATTAACATGCCCGTGTAAGGAAACTGAAAAAAGTCATTCTTTGTAAACAGAGCCTTTCTGGAGGGAAAGTTTAAAAATGGACAGTCCCTAAATTTCACTTTTAAATATATGTGTGAGGAGAAAACAGACATCAGTACCTGAAAAGTCTGAGCTCAGGAATCCATCCAGATCTGTAAGCTAAAAGTGAAGATGCCAGGATGCCTCATTTGTAACATCTAGCCTATTCAAAAGGCCAGTGAGGGAAACACAGTTTTTAGGACTGCTTTGCACACAAACACAGTATGAAAAGAAAATACATCTGCTCGGGTCTTGATTCCTGCCTACATCTTATAGCCTGTGTCACAAAATATATTGAGATTTCAGTCTGAAGTGATTGGTTGCCTGGGAGGGCCAGAGATGCTTAAGTACTCTATGCAATCAGACTAATTTATGTAATATTTACCAGAGTATCAGATGCTGAACTAAGCACTAACCAGCTAGTTAACTCACGCTTAGGATAGATTCCCTAGGAGTTGTGTTCCCTGTGAAAGCAAGGCATAGACTAATTTTTCTATATGTTCCTTTGCCATGTAATTCAGTGCCACAGTCCCTGTTCCTCAAAAGACAAAAATAAGAGAGGCTTTTGTTTTATCTTTTCTGCCTCCATATAAAGCATCCTCAGCATCCCCTCATTTTTAATGCAGGAATGTTTGATTACCCAAGACAGCCCTGAAATGAATGTGGATTTTATGCACCAGACAAGCAGATACACAGTTGTTCCGTTTACATTCCTTCAGTCAGTCATTTCTAATTTCTTTTCACTTAGCTTTCAGAAATGCAATCAGAACATTACAAAACTCAGTTCTTTTTGAAAACGCTATCAATTTTTAATCTTGTCAAGGTGAGAATGTGACACAGTTTCTGTCAGAAGTCACAGTTAAGTATTCGCTGAAAACTCCAATGAACTCTGCAAGAGAATCTGGCATTTAGTTCCCACAGCTGTTTCATTTCTCACATCCTCACACTGAACAAAACCAGTCACTGTCAACTTTTTAAAGTAATGACTACAAACACCAACCAGTCTAAATATTTATGACTATAGCTATTCTGGGACAACAGCAGCAAGGAAGTTCAAATGAAAAGGGTTCATAATGCAACCTATTCAACAAAGCAAAACATCCAAGTATGTATTAGCCTGCTGTTCAAAGGAAGCTTTTCAATAAAAATACATTATCAACTGCATGTGTTTCCTATATCTAGCTGAACTCTAAAGTTATGATTTCACCTGTTATTAACTTAATATAGCAACCAAAGTCCTTCAGGTTCACCTTGAGCAACTTGGAAGCCTGAGCACTGCAATATGAAATGATCAAATAATTCAACTGAATACCCCCTCTGCAGCATAACTACACAAATATTGCTGTTCTTTTTTTGTCACTTTCTATGAGGAATCTCCACAGTGATGTGTATTAACAACAGTCCAGTCAATGCCAGAAATAAACAGAAGAACTCACTACCCGTCAAATGTTTTCCCAATAAGGGCCCTCTAGTCTGTTAGAGCACAAATCCACCTATGACATGGTTAAAAGGCAGATTTAAAAAACAACAACAACAAAAAAAAACACCCCCACAAAAAAAACCCAACTCCCCTCCACTCCCAAAAAACAACTCAAAACCTCAAAACCACCTCAGCTTCATGTTATGATTTTAAAAGAGGTTATCTATCTCATTTAAAAGAGACTAATGCATACAACATTTTCCATAGACAAGGCACATAATACTTTGACATGAACTTTGAATATGAACATATCCCTTTCTTCTCACCACAGAAACCAGATCGATAACTCAGAATGTTTCAGAGCACTGCTAAGAATCAAAAGTACCATCTTGAAAGAAAGGCTATACTGAAGTCTCCAGTTATGACCACACAAAAAAAGTTTCATCTCACGAGTGTTCTGAAAGATAATTCCACATCAATACATGAAGGCATAATATCAACAATATGTAAGATATCCTAAAGACAGAAAAACTTGCTACATTACTCCCACATTTTCCTCTAAGAGCAGAATATATGACAAACTGCTTATCATTTGTGTCTTTTTCTTTTATTAGATTTCACATTGCAATGTATTTTACCTTAAACACAGTAACAAGAAAAAAATGTTTTGTTCCTATAGTGGCCTAAAATAAGGCCTTCACACATCTCCAAAATATTTAAATCTATGTGCAACTGAAGATGATAGCACACAATCACACACATTTCACTTGTTTGAAAGCTGTGCCAAGCATGAATAAAATTACTAAAAGGAAAGAGCCAATGTGGCTCCATAATCTATAGATAGATAAATATAAATATATTCCTCCTGCAAATACACTCCAAACTGAAGCCATAGCACAATAAGGAAGACGTATTTCCATCTTAAAGTTATCAGTAAATATTTTACTCACAGTCTCTTGGCACATTTTCAACTTTGAATCAACATTTACATGCACTTTTCAGCAATCTGCTTCCACATATAAGTGAAAGATCTTAAAATATAGTTTCACACCAGAGTTTGGATTGCAATCTCATAAGGCCAACCTATAAATACTGGGTTAGCTCTAGATACAATCAGACAAGGCAGCAACAGTTTTTCTGGGTACTTACAGTCCCTTCTGTGATAGCAACAGGATACAAGTTTCAAATGGATAATCCAAGTTGATATTTCTGTACAGCTAGCTTCCATTTGTTAATTGAATGCTTCCTTGTAACTCTCTTCCATTCTTCTCTCATTCTCCTCAGCCCATTGCTCCCGTCAAAAGCCACCCTTCTGCTGAAAGTCTGATTCAGGCTGATTCCATGTATTTTTACCTGAACTAAGTTTTCCACTAATGGCCACTTCTTGTCTTGTACCTGGTTCATAACTATGATATCCAGCTCTGCAAAGTGGTGTTCGGCTGCTTGGCAAAAATAACAGATGTCTTTAAAAACAGCTATAAAAAAGTAATTCATTGAATAATATAGCAAGCCAATTTGGCTTATAATTTAGGTGAAACTAGAGCCCTACTACGCAACAAATTGCCACATATATTAGAAAGTGTGTCACAGATAAATAAAAAAACCTCACCATTTAAATTTATTTAATGTTTGAAAAATACTTTTTGCTGATACTACATTTAGTACAGGACTGCAGATAGCTGAAAAAGTCCTTGGTACCTCACTGTCTCTTAGCGTGCATTAACTTTCCAAGTGGGGTGGACGTCACTTCTTATGTGAGCAATCTGGCTGGAAGCAACCCCTGTGAGTGAATCTGATATTGTTCAGGAGTACACATAATGATTCAGAGACATGGCTACACTGGGTTGATTTTTGTGGGGGTTTTCTGTGTGGTTTTTTTTGTTGTTTGGTCTGGTTTTTTAAGTCTGGTCTTTTTTAGCCCTGAATCACTCTCAGCACCAACCACAGGAAAATTTCTTCATTAGATTCAAAGGGAGGCAAAAAAATCAAATTATTTTGTTTGTGAAGTTATTTTCACTTCCCATTTCCAGTTATTGTTGCTTTTGCCCACACAACTGAATTCAGATATATACATATGTATGCAAAGTGGTTCTAGAATATTCAAGAACCAACTCAAAAAGCATATGGTATAGATATATGCACATCCTATTGATCGATTATTACACAATCTGCATCAGTCTATTTGGAAGAGACCTTTGCTTGGTCATGTAGTTTCTCCTCCTTCTCAAAGCCAGGTGTCAGCAATGAATTTTGACTTAACCACCTGCAAATTAAAAATTCAATAAAGAAAAGGGCAAAGACCACTGGATGATTATATCTAGATCAGAACGAAACACTGCAGTAGATGTTTGTACAAAGCTTAACTGAATGCCCAGGGATTCATATTCCAACTTCAATTTAATCAGAACCTAATGCTGAAGCACACATTTAGAGCTACCTTTTCAGCTCATATTTTCACTAGAGCTTATTTATTTCTAAAAATAGCCTCCTGTGGTTTCATACAAAACAGTGTTAAGGCTAAAAAAGAAATATGTAACAGTGAACAACTGTGCTGGTACTGGCTGGGGTAGAGTTAATTTTCTTCACAATAGCTAGTACTGGGCTACTTTTTGGATTTGCACTAACGACAGTGATGATAACACAGAGATGTTTTTTTAACCTAAGAGTTTTCTAGCTTTTACTGTTCTGATTCTCTCCCTGATCCTGCTGGTGTGGGAGTGGGTGAATGGCTGTGTGGTACTTGGTTCCTGTCTGTGGTTAAAGCACAACAACAACGTGTGAAATCTAGACTTCTCTCCCTATTGCAAACTGCAAATCTAGTCCCATATTCACTGAGAAAGTCCCGACCTGCAATGTTTGCTTTGCCACATTAAATAAATGTTTCCACAGTTCTCTATACTACTTCCTGTAATTGCCCCTGTTTGAAATACCCCAGCAATCCAAACTCATTTCCTATTTTTAAGCGGGGAATATGAAGCTTGTACAAATCACCATGAATGTGATTACCAGTGCCAGTTTTGATGTGGTTACATTACAGGTCTGACCAAAAGTCAATGCAAGTCATTGCTATCTCAAAGTATTTTCTTCTTGTGTAAGCTCAAATACTGTATAGAGCACTCTCTGTATATATTAGTTGTCCACATGAAGGCGGGTACTCTCAATCCAAGTGGTAGGAGAATATTAGTAAACCCTCCTGTCTGATTCAATTAATTTAATTTGTAACAAATAATGTAAGTAGCTAACACCAAAAACTCATTATTACAAATAGCATGAGCTTTTAAACTAAGTTGATGGCTCTATTAGGAAACTGAGGATTATAGTTCAAAAAAACACATATCTATAAATGAATCATATGAGTATACACAAGAAAAAGGAGACTGACTGTCAAGAAAGAAAAGGAATGGTTATTAGATGATTAACTCTCTCAATCAGTATGAAAGCAATTGCCATTGGATTAATGCTTGATGGTCCCCAAGTTACTTGTCCTGGACCTAGCTGGTAAATCCTCACATTATAACAAAGCACTGCTGCAGGGCGGTGGGGATGAGACAGGCAGGGAGGGAGAAAACATTATCATCCTCGGTAGAAAAAAAATAAAAATTGATTGGACACAATCTCTTCTCTTATGACCAAAGCTGAAGCAAACTGTTATTTGAGAAAGATTTTATCTCTGAGATCTATGTTAAATCGTATCACCTTCAAGCAGAATACCTGTTTTCAGATTGTTGATTCAGCTTCTTTACAAAACCAAATTAAAATATAAATAAAACACCTACTACACAAGAAAAGGGACATGATTCTGGATACATCTCATTTTGATTTTTATTTTACAGGTAGTGTATCAAGCTCTCAGAATTTGATTTCCAACTGCCCGGTAGGTAATGTTTTAATTTCTCAGTTCCTGAGGACAATTATCTTTCCTGTCTATTCTTTCCCCATAGAAAGAAAATCTTTCTTTTTTGTTTCCAGAATCTATAGATAAGAGTGTTTTGCCAGTTAAACCTTACAAATAATAGTAATTACAAAAATCCCAGTAGGAAAATTGAAACCACAAACATTTTTATGATTCCCATATCTAAACCACAGTCTGATTGATGTGCTCATGCTTTGATCAACTTTTTTCAGCATCTGAGCTTTTAATTTGGTTCAACAAAATATGATTCTTTGCTGAACAAATGGTCAATCATGGAAAATTGCTATTAGATTTAGCTCTGCTGACTGTTACTTGTGTTTGTTTCAAATATATGAATCAATTTGACCGATGTTCACCTGAGCAATACAGTATTTTACCTTTTTTGGTATGTCCAGATGCAGATCAGTGATGACTGCTGTCCCTCAGTGGTTTATTTGGACCAGTACTGTTTAATATCTTCATCAGTGACATAGACAGTGGGATCGAGAGCACCCTCAGCAAATTTGCAGATGACACCAAGCTGAGTGGTGCAGTTGACACACCTGAAGGATGGGATGCCATCCAGAGGGACAAGCTTGAGAAGTGGGCCCATGAGAATCTCATTAATTTCAACAAGGCCAAGTGCAAGGTGCTGCACCTGGGTCAGGGCAAGCCCCGGTATCAATATAGGCTGGGAGATGGACAAATCAAGAGCTGCCCTATGGAGAATGACTTGGGGGTGCTGGTGGATGAGACGCTGGGACATGACCCAGCAATGTAGGCTTGCAGCCCAGAAAGCCAATCATGTTCTGTGCTGCATCAAAAGCAGCGTGGGCAGCAGGTCGAGGGAAGTGATTCCATCCCTCTGCTTTCATGAGAGCCCCCTGCAGTGCTGTGTCCATCTCTGAGGTCCACAGCAGAGGAAAAGACATGGACCTGAGGGAGCAGGTTCAGAGGAGGGTAACAAAGACGATTAGAGGTCTGGAGCACCTCTCTTATGAGAAAAGGCTGAGAGAGTTGGGGTTGTTTATCCTGGAGAAGAGAAGGCTGCAGGGAGTCCTTTATAAGCAGCCTTCCAGTACCTAAGGAGGGCCTACAAAAAAGATGCAGCGGGACTTGCTATGATAGGAGAAGGGGTAATGGTTTTAAACTGAAGGAAGGTCAAGTTTTTTTACAATGAGGGTAGTGAAAGAGTGGAACAGGTTGCCCAGAGAGGTGGTGGATGTCCCATCCCTGGAAACATTCTAGGTCAGGTCAGCTGGGGCTCTAAGCAATCTGATCTAGTTGGAGATATCCCTGACCATTGTAGGGAGGCTAAACCAGATGACCTTTAAAAATAACTTCCAAACCAAACCATTCTTTTTAATGCAGGGCAACCCATCAGCTTTTTAAAGAAGCCTTTTAGAACAGTGTTTCAATAGCATCCTAGCTGCTTAAGGAATTTATTGCAAAAGAAAACCCCAAAATACAACCTTATACACAGCTGCAGGGAATTGCTGTTATGAACCTGTGTGGTGCTATTACTATGCATATTTTTGTTGCTGCTTGATTTTATACTTCCTTCAGTATGAAGGCTGGCACACCCTTCAGAAACACTCTCTATTCCGTTTAAGCCTGTCCCTTCCTCAACATTCATCTCAAAATAATCAGATGAACACTATTTTTTCAACCTCTTATACCAAAGCATTTTCAAAACAAGTGAATGCCTTGTAACTACATTAAAACATTCTGAATGCAGCTCAGTCCCTTGCCTTTGTTGCTTGTCAGATGCCTTGATATCTTGTTAATGCACACTTCCCTAAGAATACAATGCTACATGCTTCACAAAAAGCATGTGTGGCACAACAAAACCTACTTTGGCACAAAACATTTCTTCCTTCCCACACTCTGCAGTTGAACTAAATTTTTTACTCAGTTCAAAAATGGAAAAGTCTTTTTATCACTTGATGTATTAAAATTCACTATTATCACCAGATTTACTGACAGTGAATATATCATAATGAATTCCAACTTTTTACTGAAAGGACAGTAGGATATGAAGGAAGAAAAAAAAAAGTATCTATTTTACGAAGTAGATTTATTAATGAGGCATGCAACAAGAGAAAATGATAGGTGGGTAGGGACAAAAAAAATGAAGACACAGAAGAAACGGAGAAGCCTGGGAAGACGGGATGGACTAAGACTCTCCTTATCTTCTTGGAGTCAATAACAATGCCAAAGCCAAGAAGATCACAGCACCAGCATGTGGATATGGTCTCAGCTGTGTGGAAATTACTTCTAATAAACATAGGTCAAAATATGACTGAAAAAAAGGCAGGTGACATTTCTACTTCGAATTCCAAACTGCTGAAGACAGGTGTAGGTTTGGGGATCTTTGCACTTATCATTTGATTTAGAACTTTGTGCTGCTGGGGGTACATTCAAGCTGTGTCTAGTCTTCTAAGTGAAATTTCATAATTTCCCAAGTCACAGGTATAACTACTGCAAAACAAATGAGATTAGATAAGAAAAAAAGACTAACTATTGGAAAAGAGGTTATTAAACACAGTAGAATTCAAACCCGAATGAGAAAACAAGATATTACAGTTTGGTTTTTTTTTTTGTGAGAGGAGAGTTAGTTACACATATACATGCACGTGGGATTTGGTAAAATACCAGTTTTCCAAAGTACCACAGAAATGAGAGTAACATTTGTTTGTTTTCTGTATAACTGACAAGAGTCACCTTGACATTTCCTTATTATTTTATTTTGAGGTGTTTTTTCTTTTCTTTTTTTTTTTTTCTTTTTAAATAGCCTTAAGGCTATGCTACAGTCAAAGAAAGAACACCAGCTATTAAGAACTAAGGATGACAAAACTGTCCTAGAATGAGTGTCATAACAACCAATGTGAGTTTTCAAAATCTCTTCCCTCTCCTTTTGTTAGAGAATATCTACTATGGAAGCATGAAGTATACATACAGCAATTTGTCTGGGGGTTCAGGGCATTTTTTCTGTCTCCCAAATTAGTAAGCATTTAAACTGACATATAAAGGGAAATCAAAAAAAAAAAAAAAAAAACAAACCCAAACAACTCATCTTTTACCTTTGAATATTCTCTATGCCTCAGAACTGAAAACTTTCTCATTATAGTACCAATGGAGTATATGTCATTCCATCAAAGAACTTGTACCTCTGATTACTTCTTATCACTGTGCATCTCATTAAAACAAGAGTTTACTATTATAAACAAACAAAATTATACTGCAAAAAGCTATTTTAAAAGGTGCCAAGGCATGCCTAATAGTCACTAATGTCACATTTAGCAATCAAACCCTCATACACAGATTATCCAATTCCCAAATGATGCACCTTCAAACATAAATCCCTTCTTTATAGAATTGCCTTTTTTGAACTTAAACTCATATCATCAAAATGGTTTATTTCACTACTCAGTAAGAAATATACTTGAGAATGAAAAATTATCAACAATTTTATGCCACACAGAACTTCAATATTTTGACACACAACCATGTAGTGAGCTTGCAGGGAAAAGAGGCACGAGTCTAACTGTACTTTGAATAACTTAAAATAATTGTGAACACACACACAAGACCTCTCAATGTAGCTCATGCACTCCAATCCATGAAACACGAACCTTCTTTTTCTCCAACAGAATATATAGTGCATGCTCACACCTCCACTATGCCTTTCTGAGTCAGACATAGAGTAGGAAATACTTTAGACTATCCTTGCTTTGAGAAGCTCTTCCAATTAATTTTCAGAAACTCAAAAAGACTCTAACAGAGAAAAAGCAGAGAATAGATGGTGAAGAGATAAGACTTGTCAAGGAACCGTGGTTACTATTAAGCAACTGTTCTCTCCCCTTCACATGGTACCTACAACAGAAGGAAGGGTGTGTGGGAAGACCCTGTGGAATGTAGGAATGGGGCAGGGCGAAGCAAGTAGATTTGAAACAGTTGTTCACAAATTCTACTAACCTCCAAGACTTCAAATCTTCACAAAATCTAGGAGAGGTAGAGAAGGGGAAAAAAAAAACAAAAAAAAAAAGAACTTTGAATAGCAAGCTCTATCTCTTAAAGTCCAGTAAGGGAATAATGTGCTTAAAGTATGAAAATCCCACAGTTTGCAGCATGTCAGTGGAGGTCCATCCCACCGTGAGGCACATGCAAAGAGATAATCAAATAGAAATCTAAATTGCTCAGAAAATAAATGTTACATTGTACCTGGAGTTAACTTGAATGACCAAAGCTCCAACAAATACTTACTGCTGGAAACAAAGGAAAAAGCACAAGACAGATCAAGGAAAGACAAGTTCAAAGATTTTGGAGATCAGCAAAGAAACACATCACCCACCCAAATCTAAGCAACAATGTACTCGCAACTAGAAAGACAGTCAATTCAGCAGCAAGGCAGTCTGAAAAGGAAAATCACGTGAGATTGTTGACCCTACAGAAAGCAATACAGTCAAAATAGAAATGAAGAATCGGAATTGAAGAACTGTAGCTCAGCGTGTCATGAATTTCCTGTTTTCTTCTGCTTTACTAATACGAATGAGGCCACTGAGGTCTTGCTTGTGCTCCCACAGAGAACCTGGTCTGTGCCCAGGACCAAGAGGTGGAAGGTTAATGCATTGTCTTGCAGCACTGGCTCACCATTTCCATACAAACTTTCACTTGTCTCATTTGAATAGCTTTGTGTTTAGCTGAGCTAGTCCTAGTTAAAATGTGCCAAAACCAATTAGTGCAGAAAGATGCTGCTATAGCAACGGCATCTAATTTTCCAATTAGTAATAATTGCTGAAACACCTGCCATAAAACATAAATACATTTGGATTGGGGGTCTCTGAAAGGAAATTTGCTTTAAAGTTTCTTTTTTTTTTTTTTTCAAATTGACCTTTAACATGATAACGAATAAAGTGCCAGTTCTCATTTTGCTGCTATCAAATGTAATATAAATAGACAAAGCATTATATATTTTTAAGAGACTCCAAAGAATATGTCCTAAAGTCTTAAACTAATTAACTACACTGTGCTTAGAGATTACCAGGCAAGAAAAAAATCCAGATAGCACTCAGTTTACATTGAAGAGCAGTGCAATGAATACAGTATTGAAATACCACCTGTAAGGTGCAAATGTTCTGACTGGAAGAGCTAAAAACAAAGCACTAGTAGCAGTGCTAGGGTACATACAGTGCTATGTCACACGGTAGTGCTACAGCAAACAACTGCGGGATCAAGCAAGATATAAATGATCATATTCACCCTAGGGAGGTTCTGAACTCTCAACATACACTTTATATACATGTAGTTTTGAGTATATTTGTACTGTCCAGCTCCAGTCACAAGTGGAAACGGGGTTCATATTTGCTCTGTGATACACCTAGAAGCACCCTCTTGTAGCAGCCACTATCCACCCACACACTGGACACATCTGAAGTGAGTGATTTAATGATGATTTACCCTCTTAGCACCAGAAGAGAGTGCTAATTCCTACGATCTTCCTGTACTTTAAATTTTCTGTATTTCAAACATTTACCCTTGATCCCCACTTATGTAGCAGGGATTATATACCTTTCTAGCACTTCTCAAAGATTATTTTGAAAAAAACACTTTCTTTTCCCAACTTTCTGATAGGATCCATCTGATTGCAGTCCTAAATGATGGCACCTCTAAGTACATTATCATACACACTGGATTTAGAATGTAATGCAATGGAAACACACAGTCAGAACACACTGATGTTTGTAAATAATAATACACATTCAGTACGGGCAACATGCAATCCTTGAGCAAAGAGGACAAAGTAGGTGAGTGTATTATTTCCTCTACAATAACTGTGCCCCAATGTTTTGTTCTTTTGAAGAACGCTAAACCCCAGGGCAACTATACAATCGACTACTTACAGATTTAAGTCAGGGAGAAGAAAGTGAGACTTTTTTTTTTCTCTGTAGTGAAATGATTGATCATACAAGGGCAGAGCATTTCAGCAATTCAGACTGTAAAAGACCAGCCACATACTAATTCCCTGCTTGCAAGTGCCTAAAGTCACCCATAAGGATTCCCACTTCAGAGATCCTAATTGGAGTGAACGTAATCAGAAAGGCGAGTTTCACAACAAATGTAATAAATTCCCAAATGGTCAAGCCCAACAGTGCTTCTTGAAACAGCAGCAGCACTAACTGCAGCAAACAGATGTTGTTGTTTTACAAAGATAAGTTTTAACACACACTTTAGGACACGACTCAAAAATAATATTTCTATATTCTAACAGAGTTTTAACTTTATTATTATTATTTGAACAGAAAATGAGAACAACAGTAATAAAAGAAAAATTTACACTTTTAGCAATGTATACTGCTCACTGCAATTACATTTGTAAACTGGTTATGCTATCTCTTGGGACCAACAGAAACAATTTGTAGATATTTTTTTTCTTGGGGGTTTTTAGTTTGTCAAAAGTAAGTTGCTTTTTGTTGTTAAACAAAAATGACCTAATAAACTTTTTGCAGAGGTGTCCTCTCAGTTACATACTGGCGTATTGCGCTTCAGAGTTTCATTAACATGTTAACTTCAACAACTTATATAAAATCACACTCCTTGCCCAGTTATTATTCCTGAACTCCAAAGGGACATCTTTAGATACAGGGACTATTTCATTAAGCAAGTCACTTCACCTTTGAAAGGTGTTGTCACGACAAATATCTTTCGAGAGAATAAAGTTTTTGATAAAGGCTCTTCCACCATTATGAATTATGCTCACACTCTGAATGCTTAAGAACACAACATGCTTCCTTTATATGCTGAAACCATATGAAGGCACATAAGATGCTGAGGAAGGTATTGGAAATCTTATTGAAAAGAATGCAAAATTTTGCCAAGGTGAAAGAAAAGCCTTAACAGTTCCATTAAACAGCATGGGGGGAGGTTGGGGGGGTGTTTCTTGATTTATTTCATCCTCTGCAAAACTCGCTTTTCATCCTGATACTTCTTTCTAGTACTTTTATAAGCCAAGAAAACATGTAGATTAAAAACCAAACAAACCAACCAACTCTCTAAACAGCCAACTAATCAAAACAATCCTATTTGTTATTACACAGCAAATAGAATCCTCTACACTGTAATTCTAGTTTATCACCAGCTTTTCATAGAAGGCCTTCTTCCTGTATTTCTGAATCGAGTAGAAAACTTAGTATACTTGAAATGCCAGGAGAACTCTTTCAACCCAGCTTTTTTTGGCAATTTTTAAAATAATTGTATTTATAAGGTTCTTTTTGGTCATAAAAGAACAGAAAGGTTTTCAGAACGTTCACATCAGCGCAGGACATAAGTTCACTTGCTTTAAGCACCAGTAATCTCATTGACACCAATAAAATTATTCACGCTTTGAAAATTAAGTGATTAAGCATATTCTTACATTTTCTCCTGGGCTAGCCCTCTAGGTAATAGGCTTAACACACTGCACAGGCTGTGTGCGGCTTTTACATGACAGACTACGTACTAAAACAACCCAAAAAGTCAAGTATATTGTTTATCTCTGGTCTTTTCGAGTATGTTCGTCTTTCAGGGGGACAATTATGAATGGTTCTCTCTGAAAACGCCCAGGCTAGCATGAGAATTAAAGGGGTATAAGATATGCAATTACTTCACAAAAGGACAAATCTACAAAGAGTCAACGACAGGCTACACTGCAGGGAATGAGCTGAGTTTAGATTTGTATTGTGAATTAAGATTTAATGAGTCCCCGGGCAAGTTTTATCAAAGAAACTAAAGGAAAAGAAAAAGAAGATTGCTTGATCATGGATTATCTAAATGAAAATGCTATGTATGTTAAAAATAAAATCCATCCAAGACAGAGTGACCTTGAACATTTAGCTATAGCACTAGTCATCAGGAGGTAAAACAGTCTGTTATTTCAATGTAATGATGGAATGGCTGCAATGAAAACTACATTTTAAGAGTATTTCAAAATCACAGTGGTATATTTGTAATATGCATTTTCTGATATTGATTGCAAATCACTTATTTTTTCTTTATGGAAAGGTAAAGAGGGAACAGCTTTCCAAAACAACTAAAATAATCGATGAAGTGTCCAAAATTTTCAGTAGAATATCCCCTTTTTTCCCCCTTATATCCCTCACAGAAACGGTGATCTGTAATTAGATAGGCACTGTATCACATCCAATACACAAATACAACTATCAAGGACAATTACCTAAATGATGGTATGAGGTCACTGCATAAAGGGAGTTTTTCCTTTGATAACTACACTGAGGAACTGATTTTCAGGACAGGGCAAACAGAGGTTATGGACTGATGCAGATATATCACAGGCATAAAGTGGTCATTTGGACAAAACATTTCAATCAGTCTGTCACAGTAGTAGTTCCATTTCCTATTTCCAACTGATGATAATTTGAAATTGATGGCAAATTATTTGTGGACTTGGGAACTACAGCTTTCAAAATCATAAGAGAGAGAACATTTGAACAGTTTGAGAACATTTTTCAACAGTTTTTATTCTATATTAAACATAAACTGACAGAGAGAACACTGGGGGAACGTTCTGTTTCCAACAAATTGAACCCATCCATGTAAGACATAATCATAGTCCAGATTTCAAGTACCAAAATTGCTGATTAAGAACACAGCTACTAAGGAGAAAAAGTGTGATCCAATGTCTTCTGAAACAGCCCATCAAATACTGCACATTCCACAAAATAACAGCAAAAATGGCAATTTTATTCTGTTTAGGAGATTCGGTGTTCCTCTGTAAAACTGTGGGACAGAAAGTTCTCTATGGAAGGGTAAGAAATTTCAAAAAACCTAATTCTTGTAACTAGGGTCATAGTTAAAGGAAAGACCAGAGGCATAAGCCTGATGAGAAGCACTACAGCTTGTTCTGATGACTTGATGGAAGCCATAGGAGGGTATATGACCATACTTAGGTCCAGACTGGACAAAGTAGGCTCAATTCCCTCTTCTATATCCTAGAAAGGATCATTAAATTGCAATCTCTATGACTTCCCTAGGACCAGCAAGAATCTAAGGCTGTACAAACATTTTCAGAAACAAAGTATTTGTAGTTTCAAAGTAGGTTCTTTCACAAATTATTGTGGAAAAGCATATTTTTTAAAATGCATAAGGAAGAACACAGAATCTTCACTTTTTCCACCCTCAGAGTTCAGCTTTTCTTTAGAAATGAGGCCCTAAGGGATTAGCTCCCTCCTGCATTGAACAAATATAAATTTTAATATTACTGAAGCTACTTTTCTGGTGTATAAACACAGTATTACCAGATGGTAGTAAAACTAGTTGCCACAACCAGAGAATATCAAAGCACTGAAAACACCTATCTACAAACAGGATAAAAAAGAAGTAGTAAAAAAAGCAGATATCTTCACAATCACCAACTATATGAAATTCAACAAGGGAAAGTGACAGATTCTGCACCTGGGAGGGGGGCAACCCTGGCTGTTCACACAGATTGGGTAATGAGGTGCTGGAAAGCAGTGCCAAAGAAAGGGACCCGGGGATCCTGGTCAATGGCAGGTTGAATATGAGTCAGAAGTGCCCTGGCGGCCAGGAGGGCCAACACTGTCCTGGGGGACATCAGGAAAAGCATTGCCAGCCGGTCTGGCTCTGCTCTGCACTGGTGTGGCCTCACCTTGAATACTGTGTGCAATGGAAGACAACAAAGATGGTGAAGGGCCTTGAGGGGAAGCCACATGAGGAGCGGCTGAGATCATTTGGTGTGTTCAGCCTGAAGAAGAGGAGAGTGAGGGGAGACCTCTTTGCAGTTACACCTTCCTTGTGAAGGCAAGACAACGGGCAGGCGCTGATCTCTTGTCTGTGGTGACCAGTGACAGGGCCCAAGGGAAGGGCCTGAAGTTGTGTCACGGGAGGTTTAGGTTGGATATTAGAAAAACTTTCTTCACCCAGAGGGTGGTTGGACACTGGAACAGGTTCTCCAGAGAAGTGGTCCAGCACCAAGCCTGACATAATTCAATAAGTGTTTAGACAATACTCTAAGGCACATGGTATGACTCTTGAGGATGGTCCTGTGCAGGGACTGGATGACCCTTGCAACTCAGTATATTCTATGATTCTGTGATAATTTTAGTAAAACATTACCATTAGACTACACCTCTTAAATTCTGTCTTTTTTTCCTTTATCTGCACTTACTTGAAATAGCTGAAAAAAAGAAAAAAAAAGGTTCATTTTTATTTGCTATGAGAACCACAGTCAGTAAGATAAGACCTCAAAATTCCCATGAGATATGGCCTCCTAAGAATAGTATACAAAGAGCCCAATCCCTTCCCTAAAATCTCAGTAACAAGAATGTTTTTCTGCTTCTTCTCTATTCAGGACACATACTTACCAGTGAACAAAAAAATCTAATTCTACTTAACTCTAGAAAAATACCTTTTGATGTAGTCTTTGAAAATCAAGAAATTTACATCAGTAGAGGCAGTAACTCATGGTCCTGCTCTAAGTACTTTTTCACTACAACTTGCCCTTTCTCCTTCTCTTCATGATGTAGCTGCTGGTAGCTGCCCTTTGTTTCAACAAACTCTTGGGAACACGTTCATCTTCCCTGTCAGTCAACAAAAAGACTGATTAGAGACAAACAAAGGAAAAAAATCCAAGCAACATGAGAGAAACTCAACAGCAAATCTTCTATTTCTGCATGACCATGTGGTCTAATGGTTTCACCTCAAGACAGAAAACGCGCAAAACAGCCAGATTTCAGGTACAACCCTGGGCAGGTCACACAGCTGCTCTCAATTTTCTCATTTGCAACACAGATAACGAGTCTGGCAAATGTACATGCCATAAAATAGCTAAGCATGATTATTGATTTTTGCCTTATAACAACAGTATAGAACTCAAGTTAAGACCACTGTATCCCAGAGCTACAGAGGAAGGAAGAGAATTGTCTACTTTTATAATTATCAATTTTTATAGGGTACATATCACTTTATTATCTTGACACTTTTTAAATAAGCTTCATAAGGAATTAACACACCAAATAGAAGAAGAAATGGACCTTACATAAATGCCAGCAGCAGGCCTTCTTTAAATAACAAAAATGAAAGATGCTATTAAGTAGACTAAATGTCAGAGATTCCTGAATGCCTAAACTCAGTTAGAGGAAGACTTTGTTTTAATAACATATTTTGAATCTAAGCAAGTTCATAGTTAATTGCATACCTGTGAGGAACAATCACCACAGATTTCTAAATTCTAAAAATGTGAAAAACAGAAAGAGACTTTTTTGGTACATCCTATTGGGGAGATCTGTGAGGTACAACTAAGCACGCACCCATACAGACAAAACACAGTAACTCCTTTCAGAGATTCTCCTAAAAGCTAATACTGTTTGGTTGTTAGTAGTTTGCCACAAGGACCTTAATTCTACAAGTTCCACAAAAAAGGTCCAAGTGCTCTGTCCATGCAAAGCAGGGGTCTGCCTGGACAGCCACGTCCTGTATTTGCAGCCACAAATACTATCCTTGCGAATACAGCCTATAACCAGGGGTCATGTTTTTGATTTTTGACAATCCTGTGGTTCTTCTCTTTTGTTTGCTTGTTAGCAATAATAAAAATACTCAGCTCTTACATGGCAAAAGTTTGTACTGAAATCTTAAAAAATCCAGCAAATCTCCCACCACATCTCTCCAGCCCACTCCACCTCACTGACAAGAAGTTGATGATGAAAGGACTCATCTTTGGGACACTGACCAGGGTGACCTACTCCGCCCAGCTGTGTTGCCTGTGTAACTCCTGCAACATCACCAGGCAAAGGAATATTCTTCACAGAGCAAAACTATTTATGGCGTGTCACCTACTTATCCTTTACCTACATGAAGTTCACTATTTCTGTGAGTAGAAAACTGGTCATAGTGAATTGTGTTTTGCCAGAGACTCCTCCAACCAGTTACAAGAAAACTGCTTACAAGTAAACAAGAAACCTAGCAGCTGCAGGACTGAACTCCTAGTCTTCTCTCTCACAGGACTGCCATTATCAAGGACAGCACAGAATGGGGAAAATCACTGAAGATTGCCAAGGCAACTGCTAAAAGGGAAAAAGAAAAAAAAATGAACTGATCAACAGATATACTTTTTCCCCCTGGAAACTAAGGTATAAATCCACACAAGAATTTCTTTTACTACAGCTTTTTTTTTTTTTTTTTTTTAGAGTCTGATGAAATTGGCTCCTAGCTCCACCCTGATCCAGCACCTCACCCCTCTCTGCACTGCATCATTTAAATCACAGGCAGTAATTGCCACTGTAGCTGAGCCAGAACCTGGCACAGAGCAGAGGATAAAAGCAAGAGACCATAACCTTTTCAACCAGATTTTTCAGAAGAGAAATCATGATGCTGCTACGTAACAGCGAATATAAAACACCTTTATTGCAAAACATCAGAAAGGTTGCTGCAACTACCATGCTGATCATAAAAAATATCAGCAACACTGACACATTTTATCTCTCTGTGGCAAGCCAAGGATCAACAGTGTTTGCCACCTCATGGACAAATTGTAAAATACAGACTGTGTATATTCATGACTGGTAGCAGGATTAGAGGCTTTCAGATGAAAATTTGCTCTGTTCAGATGAACAGGATTTGTAGTCATCCACAACTGTACTGAATATTGATTACAGCTACCTGTACTTGGATCTAACATTTTCAAATCCCTTGTAAAGAGAGAAAAATTCTCTCTAAACACACTTGTTTGTTTCAAAAGAAAACGTAGAGTTAATAAGAAAGAAGAAGAAGAAGAAAAAAAGGAGGAATGGGACCATTATCTTGCTTTCTGGACCAAAGAAGTTTCTAATGTGCAATCTATAGAGCAAGTTTACTTGCATACAGCTCAAGAGAAGTAAGAATCTTCTACACCAATGCAGAAACTAGTTTTCAAACACATAACATCACAGTACATCACAAACTACATTTTTCAGAGAAACTAACATGTATGATTATTGACTGTCATGATAGAGCATATGGTAGGAGTTCCTCTCTCTCAATCTGTGACTAGATTGTTTGAAAAATCTCTTGTTAAACTGGGAATTTCTGCCACTTGTCTTGAAAGGGGCATTAACAGCAAAGATCAGCCATTTGAATGTTAGTGCTGTTAAACTACTAGATGAAATACGAAGTCAACTGAGTCATTAAAATGTCATTACTCAGAAAAGGATTAATTTGCTTTTAAATCTCAGTACCAATGCAGAGTAAGAATCAACAACACACTCAATAATCTACCAATAAACCACGTGTTTTCAGGGAGAAAAACTAGATGGCTTCATTAGTTTCTGCCTTATCTAGGGTTCTCCCCTAAAAAACTGTGCCAATGTCTAATTTGGTACAATATTTAAGTAGTATTTTGATTTGTATAAAAACTGGAGAGAACTGAGGTTAAGTGAATGTAAATTGACAACTGTAGTATATGACATAAATTAGTTTGAGGTACTAATTTATTCTCACTTATAAAACGTCTTACTGAGAATGGTGTTTTTATTTGCTGTAATCAATGGTTGGTTTGTTAATTGTTTATGAAGTGCAGTCTGGTTAGATACTGCTCCAGGGAGAGTAACTGTACTTAACAAAGATGGAATAAAAATATGCAATTTAGAGTGCAAACTGTCTCTGTCTATAAAAACTTAAAGAATCTCAGATCAGTAAAACCTAAACCAAATTTCTAATCAAAACTCTACAGGATCTTTAAAACTTACTTTGATATTTTGGCAGTTCACTGCACTTGGTTGCACAATTCTCTTTAACAGGTTTCAGCAGTTTGGAGATCGTTAGTGTGACAAATGGCTGACTCTCCAAGAGATTATGGTTTCAGCTCTTGCTCAGATTCAGATATGTGGAAGCTGGCTCTCTTTCTTTTTTTTTTTTTTTTTTAAACTAGTAACTTATAAATATCAAAGCTTATCCCTTCATGCTGAACTCATAACTCTAGATATTACATTTAGACCTTTCCTGCAGTATTTCTTCATAGATTGCAATGTACTGCAACTCAGTGATCTTTCCATCAACTCAAAAGGAAAAACAAAGACAAAATCATGGCAAGAGCTGCATCTTGCTTTTTAAGTAGTGTTTAATAAAACCAAAAAAACACAAACAAAACACTTCATGGAAAGACTCATCAAGAAGAAAGGTGAAACAAATGCAGAGACCTCTTGACAAATTCAATAAAACACCTGTAAGCAAACAAGTCTGTAGACTTATTCTAATGGAAACAGAATGTAGAAAATTGCTCTTTTTCTCCTTATCTTATCATTTAAGGCAATCTTAATGATGTTGATACATTAACTCACATAGAAACTTCAGTTCTGAGACAGCAAAACTATTGGTTATTAATCTTCCTTTCCTCCCTGTTTCTCCACTCTCTTTAGATATCCTGGGAACCATCTCATTAAAGGCAAAATTAAACCAGACTAGATTTATGTAAATTAGTGCAGTTTCTGAGTACTTTCTTTCTGCTGAGAACAGAATTCAACAGGCTAGCTGGCATTTGTACCAACTGTATTTACATTATTTACATTTTCACTATGGCTGCTATCAATTATACAGATCTCTTAGTATTCAAATACTAAAACACTAAAACATTTAAAAGTAACAAAACACACTGATGCAATTACAATGGTCAGTGGAAATACCTCAAATTCTATGTCTATATCATAATGGAAATAAAAAAGTCTCTTTACCTGAATCTAAGCTCTGGACACATTTCCTGAAGCTGTCGTTCCTGTCTCTACCTCAATACTCCTGATAAACTCTCTATCTCTCCTTCCTTCCCTCCCTCCTTTCCTTCCTCCCTCCCTCCCATGGTTTTCTGTAACTTTTATGTCACCAGCACTAATAGTATTAATCCTTTGTCCTTGAATCTACCCCTCAGCTCTTGGCAGTGCTGAGAATTCCCTTTTTTTGAGGCTTCAAGTACTTACCCAGACTTAACATGTTACTTCAGCTTACCAGAAAGGCCGTGATGGCAAGACTCTTCTCACTCCCCAATAATAGCTTGCTTAGATATTGCTCTTAGATTCTTGCTAGTGCAAATCCTATAATTGATCTGATTTACTTTTTAACCTCCCATTTCTTCAACTTTTCTATCAACTTCCTTGCTAAACCTTTTGGCTTCTCTTCAGTTTCTTATAAACTCCACAGCCTGAATCCCAGAAGTTTTCTGCACTACTGAGTTACTACAAAGCATCTGAAAAGCTGTGCTGGATACCTAACTAGATGTACAGAGATGGGGTGGCTACTCTTGTAAAAAGATATCTGCCAAGTCAAAGAAGAATACTCCCCCTTCTCCAGAAAGTTCTTGGAAATGTTGCTGTCTTTTCATGAGTGATGGTAGCCTGCTTTCTACAACTGGCTAGCTTGGGACAATGAAACTTGGGGAATATCATATAGCAAACATCACACAGCTACATCTCCATGCAGCACTAATGTTTACCGGATTTGTTGCCAGTCTATTAGAGCTACTGATTACATTTAACTTTTTATTTTTTTTCTTTCAACTGAATGTGACAGGCAGGAAAAAAAAATCTTAATAAAAATCAGCATAATCACATCAAATTAATCTGTAAAGCATTTCTTTCAAGTGAGTTGCCAGCACATTAGCAAAAATGGAAAAAAAGAAAATCATAGTCACAAGCCACTAGCCTGTACTGTCCTCCAATCTCATTTTGCAAAGAAATCCACATTAAGTGCTTTCTCGTGCACTGAAAAAATGTAATACCAGGACTGGAGTATATGCTTCCTTTCTGTTTCTAAAACTCTCTGACACACTCTGCAGGTCACAAGCTGTCATGTCATTGTATTACATTCTAAGTGGAACAGTGGAAAGCGTACCAGGACCTAAAGGAAGGGTAAGCAGATTGTAAAGCCTCTTTCAAAATGAAAGAGAAAATAATAATAATTGAAAAAAAAAAAAAAGTAATATACAGGCATAGTAGGTAAAATTTCAAGAGTTTTTTCTTTAAGGACCAGACATCCAGCTCATACAGGAATTTAAAAAGTTTACCCAGCATTTTACTGCTAGATTAGGATAATGGCCTTTTTTTTCATGGTCATGTCTCCTTGCCTTGGAAAACACTAGGATGGCAAGCAAGCAAGAGGTGAGGCAAGGGAATCAGCGTAGTATGGGCACAGAGGCATTCAGTGGAGAACAGGAATGATTGCCAAAAGAGAGAGGGGGAAAGACATTCTCTAACTGTGAAGTGTGTTCTCCACGTCCCGCTGGCTCCTGCAAAAACCCTAACAATGTGCCACTGCAACCAATGGCCCTTGCCATTTCACTTGTGCTGGTCTGCACAAAGACCAATTCCATTTATCCCAGCAGAGCTTCGTGGTGCTCCTCCACCTTTTCAGCTGGCTGTATAGTATCAGAAATTGAACAGAGAGGCTCTTGTTTTGCCAAGTATGCCACTGATGTCATCTTTCCCGTGCTCAAATTGGTTGGAAAACGATGATACCAATGAGGTGCAGCATAATACCATAAACATAATTTAAAGCTTTGCATAACGGCAGAGCAAACAAAGATGGTGAATAAAACTCCAGAACATCTTGAAACTTGTGCTGGAATAAAGAAAACAGCAAATTTAATGAAGTGTGGAGGGAGAGGGACAGTGAACTCATGAAGCAGCCACAACATTTAAACTAATTTTAACCATTTCTGTGAAATCTACGAAGCCTACAATAACTTATGCATATAATTTCTAACACTAATTTGTAATTCTAATTCCAAAGAACATTGTAGTTCGTGCTAGAGTAAATATGTATTCTCACATGTAGGTGTGAATTTTAAGACTGCTGGCTATACCTCTGAACCTGCTACTGCTTCTTTCTTGAGATGAGCTCTAACTGTGACACCTGGCTCCCTGTCTATAAATTCTGTCTTGATATAAATGTCGTCTATTCTACATCTCAACGAAGAAGTCAAAACATCTGAAACTTCTTTAGTAGTAAAGAAAAAAAATTTCCAATGTTTTACTTCACATTTTTAGTTTGCCCAGCCCCTGAAAAGTAAGCTCTGCTGCTGCAGACCTCCTTAAAACATAGGAGCCCTTAAACTGCATGATCAAGCTTTACAGAATAGGTGGTACTCACTGATTCACCATTACTGATTTGCATTTCAGAAGTACAAATGTCAAAATGTTCATAACCAGTTGGTATATGCAATTTCTAAACATTTATTTTGGCATGACATTTTCTAGATATGAGAATTTCTTTTTACATCAAAAATATCTTGACAATAATGCTAACCAGTGTGATTTCAGTCAAGATACAAGACAGAAAAATTTGTCTTAAAAAGGCAGTTACAATTCATCCTTACGCTACAGGATTCCTTCTAAAACTCTTTCATACATATACTTCTCCAAGAAATGAAACCTTGATCTTGATGTATTATTTACAATTTCAGAGTTAAGTTTATTGTGGGAGAATCTTGGATTAAAAAAAAATATAAAATGGAAAGTTTGATTAAAACTTAAATATTGGAATTGCTACTGTTGCATTATACACTAGAGATGGATGATTGGACAAAGAAGGACAGTAAAAAATGTAAAAGGAAATAGGCTTTATCAGAAGTCAGTTGACACTGATGCTAAAATAAAATATCTAAACCTTGCTGAATTACTTGAAAAGACAAAAAACTTATCATTATGGAAACAAGATAAATCTAAATAATAAAGATATATTAAATACAGTAAAGCTATTTTAATGTTTTTTCCAAAACTGACAGTTTTATGAGGTATAAATAATCAAATTAGTTTTTTTTTTAAATATGTTATTTAATTTGAAACAACAGGTCACATTCAAATCTTTTCATAATGTTTCTTCTTCCCTCCAAGTCCATCACATCTACATTTTGTGAATATAAATGTAATAAAAATGTCACTTTTTCAAAATAAAAAGAAATCACCTTTTAGCAATTAAATTGTATGACAGCTGAAACAAATAATTTCATAGAAGTTTTTCAGGATATTGTGTTTATGATATATTATACAGCTAGCCTTATTAGACTAATTAGTAAGCTGACAATTATTTAAGCTGGGATGATCTAAACAACCTGATGATTATATTCTTTAATAAAGAAGACTTTTTGTTTGGGTTCTCTTGCAGAGAAACCTTAACAAAAACAAGCAAGCAGCTGGTAGTTTAAAGCTACCTTCTACTACACATCTATTTACATCAAACAGCTAGGAAGTATAACGTAAACAGTATTTCAAGCATCTACATTCCTACAGAGAACTACACACAAATCCATGATTAATTTTTACAAGAAAAACTATTAGTTTCTAACCACAGAGTTTTTAATCGTTATCCTACGCAGCAATAATGTTGACAAGGCAGTACAACCACTCTCTGGAAGCATTTTCTCAATCTTTAGTCATGCTGTCCAATCTGAAATCGCACAGATGCTGAGGAAATTTCATGCTTACCTGGCTAAGATGGGTTCACAAACACCATAGTTCCACCCTTTACTAGCCATAAAGAACTTTGCAAACTTTACTGTCTTTAAACATGCTGACCTCTAGGCACAGAAAAATTACAACTATGTTTCTTGAATATAGTTTATTCATAGTAAATATTCAAATTTGGCAGGGGAAATAAGAACAAAATAAGGAGCAATGTCTTCTTTTGCCTGTTTAATAGTCAAGCATAAACGGGTGTGTAATTTAGTAGCGCCATAGTTACATAAGCATACATTTGAACACACATCCAATTCAAAACCCCCACCCTCTGGGAATCTGTGCCCTAGTTTCCTGGTAGCCTACAGCACATGCCAAATTTGAAATGGAAATATCTCCCTAATCAGCTAAATCTGGGTCAAAATGTCAACTCGGCTTAGGTCCAAGTCATTGCCACTCATGATCTCCAGAATGGCCATAATAAATATTTGTGTGGCATGAGGGGCTCCAGACACTAACCATGGGGCATGGCCTCCTAGCAACTGCCACGAAACAAAAAATATATACACACTCGTGCCTGCCTTTGGTACACTTCCTTTAGGAAATTAAGCATCAGGACAGAAACACTGCATTTGTCTCCACTGACTTTGTGCTCTCTCAAAGGCTGCACAATAGTTCCTATGCTATAAAAGGGCATTTTGCTATTGCAACTCCTGTTGGGATGGGACGCAGCTAATTTTCACAGAAGCACTTTTCCATTGTAACTGTAACAAATTTAAGGCACTTATTTTTTTAGCCACTCAAATAAGCTACCTTAACTAAGATACACAATGTTTCCAGGTAAAAGCCCACTTGCAATAAAAGGAGAAGACACAAAACATCTAACAGGAATTGCTCAGCTGTGCTGAAGAGGACAGTGACATCAGCTAAACTCGGGGGGTAAGTAGGTGAGTCTCTCACTGGCACATACATAGTCCCTCACCATCTACAGTCAGCAGGTATTGATATTTTGCAAACTAAGATAGCAAACACATTATTAGCAAACGTATTAAAAAACTTAGAACATTACACAAGAAAGCAAGGTATTCCCTTTGCAAACTACCACTAGTAGTAGTGGTAGTGATTTTGTTAGTACTATAGATGGTGATTTAATAATCACTGAGAAAAACTGTGCTCATGCAATTATTGTCTTCAGTGAGTTATACAGATCAAGAGGACAAAACTAAAGTCAAGTCTTAAAGATAGCCTATCTTCTGACTTTACTAGGCTTATACCAATTTACACCAACAGAATGCAACAATTTTAGATAATTTTTCTACTCTGTGAAAAAGCTACATACATTCGGTGTGGATGAAAACATGCACATACACGTATTATAAAGACCCTAGAAAAACTTAAGTTGTAATGCATCTCAAATCACCTTCCCTTACTTGGCAAACAGTTCCCTTTCTGATGTAATTGGCCCATTAGTCAACAAAAAACAGATCCACTGGAGTAAAACTGCATTACTTGATTGTCTTGGAGTGTACTACTTCATAGTCTAAAAGTAAGACACCTTAACCTATAGAAAGCTATGCCCTTCACCCACTGGTGTTTTTGTACCTCATACATATTTTGTGGGAAATTATCTTTTGTGAGGGGAAATATCTTTTATACCTGAGGCAATGCCTAACCTAGAGCTGAGAGCAGGCAAGCAGCTCTCCTTAGCTACAAAGAGTACTGCTTCAGGGGTTAATCACTGGAGATTGTTTGAACAGAGGGACATCTGGCACACCTCCCCACAGAGACCAAACAAATCATTTCTAATCTCCCTTTACTGTATCAGGGTCTGGGTTTCATCCAGTGCTAATTTGCAATGTTACTGTGCATTCCATCATTTTCACAGTACTGTGTAGTTAAAATACACAGCTTTACATTTATTCCAGCAGAGCTTTAAACTGCCAAAAGACAAAAGAAAGTTTATTTTTTTCTAAAGAGCACTCACCTAGTACTCGTTATTGTTTTAAGAATACATCTGTGCTATTTTTCAGAGCTACTGAATTGAGCAAAACCAAGAGTGTGAAGAATAAACAGGCCAAAATACAGCAACACAAAATGTATATTATTTGAGATAATAGAAAGAGTGAAATGAAAAATGATACTCTTAGAAGTACCCATTCTATAAAAATTTCAAACCATCAATTCTACATAGCAAAATGAACAAAGCAGCTCTACAAGCAAGGCAATTACTTATTTCTCTTTGTACTAGATGCAGAAGAAATGGAATTAAATAGAAATATTGTTTTTGCATCGCAAACATAAAAGCCTGAAGTTTTGCATGTGAAAGGACTTTTAGCCTTTCTTCCTCCTTTCCTTATTTTTAAATTGTCCTACTCTGACTTTTCCTCTGAACCCCCACTAAGGGGCAATTGTGGTGGAGATACAACAGGTGAAGCTTTGACTAGGATTGCGAACGCTGAAGGACAGGACAGGGATCCCCGGGCGAGAGGCTTTCTGTCCCTAGCTCCGGGGGAGAGAGTGCTCCCTCCCCGCCCCCGCCTTTACCCCGCGGCTGCTCATTGCCCCCCAGAGAGAGAGCCACGGCGCCGACAGCCAGGTAGCAGGGGAACAGGCAGAGAGAGCTTTATTGTTGTGGTAACAGCTTAAATACCTTCTGGGTGGATTACAAAGTGACCACTGGGAGTTCAGGAGGTGTTACAAACCAACCAATTACAAGAAAGGGTTAACAGCCAATTGGTGAGTTTCCAGTTATCTCTTTGGCATTCCAAGGTACAGTGAGGGGTTTTGGGAACATGAAGGGTTACAAAAAATCACAATCACCATCTTGGACACGTGGTCAATTTAACAATATTACAAACTCTTGCATTCTTTTATATGTAGCAGAGTTACCCCAACATAGGATGAAATCCGTTACATTTTATTTGAAAAATAAAGAGGTACAAATAAAAAAAAATCTTCTGAGAAGTATATCACATGGCATCTGTGTCAAGAAGGGTAGGAAATATGACTATATCAACCAGCTGTGTTAGGCAGAGTAATAAAAAAATCTGAGATTCTATCTCTTAGTTTCATTTGTTAGCATTTGTCCTGTTTCTCAGAACAAATACCATAACATAACACAATATAATTTAGAGGTAATAAACTTTAAAAGTCGTTGAACAGATTATCACTTCAACAAAGAAATTAAGTTGTTATCTATATTCAGATATATTCAGGGAGTCTTTCATCATAGAGCAATATTACTTCTATGCATCTTGGGAGGTATATTGCATTTTAAAATCTCTCTATATATGCAGCTTTAGGACAGTAATCTGAGATTTATATCAAAATTATCATTTGAAGTTGTTTTTACAGAGTCACAATGCTTTGGAAAATGAAAAAAATTCAGGGGTGTGATTGGATTGTGAGATGTTGCTGTTGTACAGCTGGACTTAGGTGGTGGTGGAGAAGCAGGCTGAGGGCCTTTGCTGAAGCACTAAGCTGTACAATGGCATCAGTCAGTAAACAAAACTTCACAGTCTTTCTGAAAGGCATATATATTTTTACTCTCAAACAAAACAGGATCATCCTGGGCACTTGAAATATGGAAGAATGTTTCAGTGAAACCTTTGTCTGCACATCTCAGAGCCCATTTTGCTAGTACTAAGACAAAATTATGTTCATGATAAATACCATGATACCAAAAAGTTTATGTCTGGAAAATGAAATTGCTGTAGCCCATAATATTCAGTAATTCCTAATTATTTTCAAGAGAAAGTATAACTGGCCTTTTTATCTCTACAGCAACAACATAAAAGTGAACTGATCCAGGCATGGCCCTACCTTCACTCTGAAAGGGCCTAAACATTAGGAGTTAGTTATGGAAATGTTACTGAACACAATTCAAACCATTACTCATACTTTAAACTGAGGAGAGTGAACAAAAGCTATAATAACGTGATGCTAATGATTACAAAGTGGAACAGATAAATGACATTTACTTAGAAACACCACAGCCTCTGTATATTTAATGATACACATTACAGAACCCACTAACATGTGCCAAAAAAGTGATATATTAAGCAGAAAATTGGTCAAGTTAATAATACTAAGGGTTTGTAATTTAACCTTTGAAACTTCACTGTTACAGGAAGTCATTTATAGATGAATAAACACATACACACACATATCTGAATGGGCCCATGCATAATGCTAGGCCATACTAGTGCCTGTCAGGACAGCTAAAATACACAGTATCATTTCTGTGTAATTGTCTACAAGAAGAAACAATTTACAACAGAACATTTACATTTCTATGGATTTAAACATAGAGATTACTTAAGTATTATAAATATAGGGATGTTTGCAGGCAATTTTTTCTCTCTATGCAATTATTTTTACATTATTTCACATTACTTTTATGTGTGTGTATATATATATACATATTCTAGACTACACAGGATAGACGGTGACCTTGTTCTGGGCACCACATGCTGGTCATCGAGCTTGGCATTTCACTTGCAATATATGTTACATATACCAGAAAAGACCATTTCATGATCTCTAAATGTGGTTCCATATAGGTTGAGATATAAATGGAAATTAACAACTGCAATTTTTTTTTAAATAGAAACCCATTTACATTCAGACTATTTGGATTGCACTACTTGAAATACAGCTATAGATGCCATTATCCAACACATAGGCACTTGCTCTAACATTGCAAATATTTCTTTTATTCACTACTTCTAAAGATTCCCAGAAATTGAAACTTGCTGAAAACAACTACCATTCTGAATGGTAACTGAACAAATAACCTTGCTCACTGGATCCTTCAAGATGGGTTCAATGTCCTTAGAGGATTTTTTTTTTTTTTTTTAATATTGCCTTTTGAATAGCAGTACTTTTAGGTTAAACCACGATGAAAACTTTGGCATGTATTTCCACAAAATATACACCTCATTGCTGCTTTCTTTCATTGCTGCCTCCGAGCCTACTTGCAACAGTCATTACCACAGACTGAACACATTGCAGACTGCAAGTTTCCAGGTAGAAAACCAGATAACCAAACCAGGGCCTTAAGTGTAAGTATAGGGTATGTCCTGTTGATCTCCTTGCATCTAAAAGGCCAACAGGTTCTCCTTCCAAAAAGTAGGAAGAATTAAAGCCCAATTAAAGCCCAATTTGAGAACAGTGAAAACATGGAAATTCCACTCTGTTCTAAGCCTCTATGAAACAAAACTAACATAGGAGTTTAGTTAAAACCACATTTTGGACTGCAGAGTACGGATTTTATCTAATCACTGTTTTTAATTAGCACCATGTTTACAGGTGTCATTTCAATAATGAAATGATATAAAATAATCCCTGATCAGCACCCCTTAAATCTTAACAGAATCAAACAAAAGCACTTGAAAATGTAAACATTTCCTGTCACTGGCTGGTACACGCAAACACTGGAATAATTAAAAGTGAGTCCTATTTCACTAACAGCTTCTTTTTTTACTACTACCTTGAAACAAACAGGAATACCCAGAACTTCATAATGCTTACAAAATTTTCAAGACAGTCTTCTTTTAAAGTGAATGCTTCATCCCTAAAAGATTGCCCATGGCTTCTGAATTAAGGTCTCTCTGAGATCTTACCACTACAACATAGAATGTAACAAAAGAGGTGTGCAGGGTGGAAGGTTAGATGCATTTTGACGTAGGAGTAGATTTTCTGTAGATGGGAGCTACAGAAATGAAGTAACAGAAATGGAGGCAAAAGCCAAGCTTACACACTAAGATGAACTGCTAAAGCAAAATCCAAGCAGTCACAAAAACATTTAGAAATAAAAACTTATTTATGATATAGAAAATACTTTGGTAAAGAGCTGTAGTTTAGCCCTGTGCAGCCAGACCTTCACCTCATAAAATGGTGTAAACTTTACCAAACGAAATGGGGTAATGCCATGTTACATTGTAGAAATATCTGTCTGCTTTATTTGTAGCTACCTATAGAGTCAATTGTTGCTAAAGAACAGAATAATGATGGTACATAACCAGAATACTAGTTTACAGAGCAACATTAAGATGAATTTTATATAACCACTGGGCCTTACAGTATCACACAGAGCATGTAAATATCATGTACTTATAGCTGGAAAGATTATTATTTTTAATTAAATGACCACTCGGTGCTTTATAATTTTGGAACTGAAGCATTTTCTCTTTTATTTCCAAAACACAGTGTGTTTAAAATACGCCATTTTTAACATCGAATTTTAAAAACTTTGCTAAGACACAAAAAATTTATGTCATATATAAAAACAGGGAAATGCTTGTAGCAATGCCTTTTTTCAAACTTTAACTTCAAAATATAACATAAAAATAGTTTTATTGTGGGATTATTTTCAGTGTTCAAAAGCAAATTCTTTACTTTGTGAATTTCTCATCTTTCATTATAACTGAACTATATCATTAGAACTGAATGATAATGTTACCTCTGTGACCTCCTTCCTTCAGTCATCTTTTTGATGCTTGTATCAGCAAGCATCAGTATTAGAGGCCATACTAACAATTCACAGATTTAATAGGATTTTCTGTATTTTTCCTTACCCTGCTTTCTTCTGAAAGTGGGGGGGGACGGGATTCATACTCTATTTCAGACCTTTCTCCTTGGTGTCTGTGTTCCAAGCCCTTGTACAGTTAGCAGAAAGAGCTAAGCCCCAGGTTTATGTAATGGGGACAGAAGGCACAGGGATATTAATGATCAGAGAATGATCAGAGGAAAGGCAGGCAAACAAATGTCAGATTTCCTAACACTGTGAATGACAAGTATAAACTTAATGGCAATATAAAACCTTAAATTTGAAAGATAAAATGAAATAGGTAACTCATGAAATATTTACTTGCTTTCTGGCCTTCAAAAATGACTCAGTAAATCATCAGAAGGTGTTTGCAATATAAATATTCAAATTACAGTTTAATTTTAACCTAAAGACTTGAAAGTCCACAAAAGTATCAGAAAGGCACTTTTATGACATTCCATTATTTCTTCTATTGCCCTTCCCATATTTTCACATGCATACTCTAACATCTTCAGCTAGTTGTCTTCTGTACAAGTGGTTCATTTTTGTGTGCACAGTTAGGTCTTATTTAATCCTGCTTTTTGGAAGCAAGAATAAGAAGACTATAAGATTTAGGAATATCAGTGTGACATATCAGTACACTTCCCAGTTTAGCCACTATCTTTGACCCTGTCTTTGTTACCTACTTACCTTCCCAGAGTAACAGAGCATCCAACGCACCAAGATATGATAATGACATGAGTTATATGCGTCCTAACAGTAGAAGTAAGTTGCTGAGAATATAAAATGCATCGATTAATAAACTATACAGGAACATTTCTTTTCATTTCTAGATTCTGAAAATGCCTTCTTGAAACAACAGAGAAGGTACATCACATAGACAGCAGATACATCAACTACATCTGCCCATTTCTGGGAGACTCCTAATGTGGAGATAACATGCAAAGAAGTAGCAGAGAATAACCACTAACCAGTCTAAAAAAAAGCCCAAAGAAATGGAATGCTCATTCCAGGATCATATTTTGAAAAGGTACAATTTTTGGGGGAGACCTAATCCTTTTATATTACCCTTAAGAAAACACTTCATTTTCTAAGAAACAGTGCATTTTCTAAGAGAAACGTAGCATTCTGGATTCTGATAAAAACAATGTCCCAAACCCAATTATAAAACGGCTAACAAACTAGCTATTTTTCCCAGGAAGCTTATTCTGACTGAAGCTTATCCTGATATGAAACATTCTCTAATATAATTCCGCCTGCAACCATGAATTATACTTCTTCTTATAGGCTAAAAAAGAAGATTGATTATGCACTTTTTCCTTCAAGCTTGATACACCTGTAAAGACTTTAAATGTCTCTTCATCTAAAATTTTAGTTCTGTAAAGGATTGAACTGCATCTATGCTAACAGACAATGTGTTTTCCAGACTGAATGCATTTAACCATTGCTTGACATTTTTTTTGTTTGTTTGTTTGTTTTTGTTTTTCCTGTTTTCTGTAGCACACCTGTGTGGACTGAAATGGGATTTAGACTGCTTAATCAATAACAGGTTATGAAGCACATCATTAGAAATGGAGTTTACTTGAAGGGAAGAGGCCATCAAAAGCTACTAGTGCAATAGCATGGTCAACTGCTCACCCTTTTTGTTGCCCAAATAATAAACTATTTCAAGGGAGAGGCATAGAGAGCAAGCGCAGTAACGGGATCTACCATCAAAATGCTGGATTACTATATATTTGTATTTCATGAATGCTAAAGTTTTTATTATTATTAGAAAAATAGAAAAAAAGCTGTATATCACAAGTTGCAATGTGAGAAAAAACAGCAAAGACCTTAATTTCCAAAACAGAACTCAAACCTTAAAAAGAGAATTATTAATGTATAAGGCCTCCACCTTTTACCATTTTTGGGACATTTTGCTAGCAGATTTCCTGAAGAGTGAGGAACGGCTATTTAAACTGGGAAAACACCTTCATTTTCCAGTCAAAATTTGGAGGGTGTCAAGCAATATCTGAGACCAGCTACTCTGATATAAAAATACTTTCACATAAATAAATATCACATTTTATAGGACAAATCTTGAACCAGCTTTTTAGGACACTGTAGCATTAGCAACAGTGTAATGGCAGCCATACAAAGTAGATCAACTCTTCTACAGTTTTCCATAGTGTGATTTTACAACACTGTGACACTGCAAGCCTTCTGGAGAAGGGAAGCGTGTGTGTGTGCTTTTATGGCATTGAAACATTTTGTGTGTTACCATGACAATAATACCAGTAGCAAAGACTCGTGGACTCTATCCAAGCGATAGGTTGAACTATTTTCTGAGAGAGAGGAAGTATAAGCTTTAAAAACTTAACATTTGCTTGGACAGTGATAACATTGATAGGACATGAACTTTCCTACTGAAAACAGTTTGCAACTGCTTGAAAAATGAGTTTAATCTCAGAATTCATTTGTCAGAACTGGATAACATTAAGAGAAACACACATTTGCACTCTATTATCTTTCAATTATTTTAATTTCTTTTTACTGTCCGAAGGCACCATACATATGAGGCTTTTGGTCTTTCCTAGAGCAGGACAGATTGCTATGCATCTGACAGCTCCAGTGGGATGATAATGCTCCACCTTTTCTCTGCTTCCTGTCCCTTTCCTAAGTAAA
>NW_020956388.1:220723-221945 GCF_003031625.1 Empidonax traillii
TTTTTTTTTTTTTTTTTTTTTTTTTTTTTTTTTTTTTTTTTTTTTTTTTTCTGTAGCACACCTGTGTGGACTGAAATGGGATTTAGACTGCTTAATCAATAACAGGTTATGAAGCACACCATTAGAAATGGAGTTTACTTGAAGGGAAGAGGCCATCAAAAGCTACTAGTGCAATAGCATGGTCAACTGCTCACCCTTTTTGTTGCCCAAATAATAAACTATTTCAAGGGAGAGGCATAGAGAGCAAGCTCAGTAATGGGATCTACCATCAAAATGCTGGATTACTATATATTTGTATTTCATGAATGCTAAAGTTTTTATTATTATTAGAAAAATAGAAAAAAAGCTGTATTTCACAAGTTGCAATGTGAGAGAAAACAGCAAAGACCTTAATTTCCAAACCAGAACTCAAACCTTAAAAAGAGAATTATTAATGTATAAGGCCTCCACCTTTTACCATTTTTGGGACATTTTGCTAGCAGATTTCCTGAAGAGTGAGGAACGGCTATTTAAACTGGAAAAACACCTTCATTTTCCAGTCAAAATTTGGAGGGTGTCAAGCAATATCTGAGACCAGCTACTCTGATATAAAAATACTTTCACATAAATAAATATCACATTTTATAGGACAAATCTTGAACCAGCTTTTTAGGACACTGTAGCATTAGCAACAGTGTAATGGCAGCCATACAAAGCAGATCAACTCTTCTACAGTTTTCCATAGTGTGATTTTACAACACTGCAAGCCTTCTGGAGAAGGGAAGTGTGTGTGTGTGCTTTTATGGCATTGAAACATTTTGTGTGTTACCATGAAAATAATACCAGTAGCAAAGACTCGTGGACTCTATCCAAGCGATAGGTTGAACTATCTTCTGAGAGAGAGGAAGTATAAGCTTTAAAAACTTAACATTTGCTTGGACAGTGACAACATTGATAGGACATGAACTTTCCTACTGAAAACAGTTTGCAACTGCTTGAAAAATGAGTTTAATCTCAGAATTCATTTGTCAGAACTGGATAACTTTAAGAGAAACACACATTTGCACTCTATTATCTTTCAATTATTTTAATTTCTTTTTACTGTCCGAAGGCACCATACATATGAGGCTTTTGGTCTTTCCTAGAGCAGGACAGATTGCTATGCATCTGACAGCTCCAGTGGGATGATAATGCTCCACCTTTTCTCTGCTTCCTGTCCCTTTCCTAAGTAAATAAAGAATAA
>NW_020956389.1:0-30489 GCF_003031625.1 Empidonax traillii
GTGGGGGGGTCATCAGGGATGGTGACATCCTACGGTGACAACCCGTGGCCCCTGCCTGGCCTGGATGCCCACTGGGCTGAACTGGGACCGAGGGGGTGTCCCCCCACCCAGGGGGGGCAGTGGGGCACAGTCCAGCAGCTGGGGGGACATTCTGTGCCAGGGGACACCCCCACATGAGCCCTCCCACCCTGCCCATCCCCTTTGTCCCTCCCTCCCGCTCACCCCCTCGCATTCCTGCAGGATTTCTCCAGGGTGGGAGCCTGGGGATGGGGAAGGGGCCAGTGGTTTCCCCCCCTCGGCATCCCCATTTTCACATCCCCCCTGCAGACCCTCGGGAAGTGGAACCCAAAGCTCACAGCTGGTTTTTCAGCCCTGAGGACGGGGAGGAAGCGGTGCCCTCCAGGCAGTGCCATTTTCCAGGTGCATCCCTGCAGGACTGGTCAGCCCCCCCCTGAGAGGAGGCCAAGGAAGGGGTATCTGATCCTGAGATAAAACCCCAGACACAGAAGGTGTTAATGGTCCTTCTACCAAAGCAACAAGTTCAGTTGCAAGTGGCTGACTCTGCAGACTTTTAATTACATTTTTGTCTGGCAATAAAAGAAACAAATTTGACTCTTAAAGCAGCACATAATGCACGAGGCATCGTTACCATCCTCTTCCCTGCTTTTCCCTTTCTTTATCAGCCAACGCTGTGCTGTTTAGGAAGTTTATTTCCCTCCGGACCAATCTTCTGCCTCTAAATCTGAGAGTGGGTGTGGGCGAAGGCAGCGGGAGAGAGGGATGAGCAGAGAGCCGTGTAAAATTTCTGCACTGCAAAGCTCTTTCCATAACCTCCCCCCCCCTCCCCTCCACGTTATCCAGCATGGCATGACAGAGGGTTCATATAACAGGGCACTCTATCAGCTCTGCCCCCTTGGAAACCCCTTCCCAGGGTGGTTGTAAAGGCTGGGAGTGGGAAAAGATAAACTGGGCTGCTCGTCCCACGGCACCGGGGCTGGAGGGGGGAGCTGGTCTCTTTTGGGCTCTAACCATGGTTGTTCCTGGATTTTATGGTATCACCCCTGATTTACAACCGGCTTTTATAGTGGCTGTAAAGCAGCCCCAAAGCAGAGCAGTAAAGGAAGAGGCAGAACGTTCCCCCTCCCCGCCCAGCGAGGCCCCTGCAGGGTGGGGGGTTCCAGGGCGAGGGTCCCCCCACAGCACCCCGGGGTGAAGCCCCTGCTCCCTCCAGGAGAACAGCCAGGACAGGGCAGTCTGGGGGTGCTGCTTTAATGTGAGACGGTGTGAGAGGGGTTAATTGGGGTTGGATGAAAATGTGGGGGCTGGCATCGATCTCCTGAAGGTATTGTAGGGATGGGCTTTAGTCAGCTTGGGATGAGCCCCCCGTGGGAAGGGAGAGGGACAGCCCATAATTCAGGGCACTCAGAAGTGGGGTTTGAATTGGGGAATTCGTCCCTGGCTTGGGAAGGGGGCTGGAGTCCAACTCCCTTCTCTGCCACAGGCTCTGGAGCGACCTTGGCTCGACCCAGCACTCCGAGTGCGTGTAGATACCAAAATCAATGGGGGCCCGGAGGTGGATCTTTAAATGCCGTTATTGATCCAGCCCTTGGCCTGGCTGGGCCTCGTTTCCCAGCTCCTGACAAGCCTGGCCTCGTGTCTGTGGCTGAGCAGCGTGTGTGGGGGGCTCACTGTACCCACCCCTGCTGCCCCCATGGCCTTGGGCACGTCCCCTCTCCCTGCTGCAGCTTTGCTCCCCTTTTTTGGGAGGGGGTGGAGGGGGTGTTTCTAGGCAGTGTTTAACACGTGTGGACCGATCTGGAGGGATTTGGAAGTTATGCCAAAACAAGCACTAAAAGACACTATTAAAATATATAAAAATACGACTATGAAACATAATAATCATGGCATGTTAATGGTGCCTGATGGCCACAGCCAGGATTTACGGATAACCCCGGAAAAACTCAGTGCCAGAACATGATCCCTGAGATTCCCAAAGCCTCCCCGAGATTCCTGCCTCCTAAATTCAAATATATGTTCCTCCTGTGAGTGGTAATTATCCAGTCACTCATCCCTGGTGTCACAGCAGCTCCGGGGCCTCAGTCGGTGCCAAACCTCCCCCTGGCACTGCAGCCCCCGGCTCTGAGCTGCTCCACGAGGATTTGGGGCTCTGGATCAGGACAGGAGGCAGCCCCGGGGCAGGCGAGGTCGGTGTTTGCCTTCGCAGCAGCGGCAGGGAAAGAGGGAGTGGGAGGAAAACACCTCGTGGCTCCTTGAAATCCTCTTTTCCCGAGGCAGAGCAGGGTTGCTCTGGGGCTGTGCTTTTTTTCCTTGGCTGATGGATCCCTGCTTCCAGCACGGCACAACGGGAGGGCCTGGGAGCGGGGGAAGGGATGGATGCCCTGGCAGGGCCGTAACTCAGGAACAGCCGGAGCCCGCCTGACTTACAGCCCTGCCCTGCTCCGGTCATAACTCAGGGCTGCTGCTCAGGGAGGGGGGAGTTGTTGGTTTATTCTGCACGGGGGAGATGCAGGAGGGGAAAGGGAGCCTCCTCCTTGGCTCCAAGGAAGGGCTGCAGGCAGCTTTTCCCGGCACCTCCGGGGTTTATGGCTCCGTCGTGCTGCTGGTGTGTCCTTAAATCATCGCAGAAGAATAACGGCACCAAACCCACTTCCCACAGGTGGGTAACACCAACACGAGTCCCTGGGAGGGGTCCAGATTCTTGCCCAGCATCTGGGAGGTTCCAGAGTTGGGCTTGACTTATGCAGTGCCTGGGAGGGAGGAGAGGAGGAAACTGCTGCTGGGAATGGGTCCTGCCTGAAACAACCCTGCCATGGGGTGCACCAGGGACTGGGGACATCACCCCCTGCCCTCCACGTGCCCCCAGGTGGGTGTAGGGCCTGCAAGGATCCTCCATCCATGAGGTTTGGCAAGTTCTTGATGATCCAGAAGGGAATAAGAGGCACCAGGGCCGTTGTTCATCCAGGTCTGCTGGAGCTTAAGGCTTGGTTTCCGAAGCTTAGCCCTCCAAATCTACTGGTTGTCTACAAGAATGTCTTAGGGCAGCTCCCCGAGGAGATAATGTTGTGTCTTAAGGGATAAGAGGGAGGATGTGTAGCTCCTTACAGCCCTACACGTGTAACTGGTAAAAGATCACCCTGAGACTGAAAGCTGCTTCTCCAGCAAGAAAAGTTTTTAACCCCTTCTCCAGGGGAATGATGCTCCAGGTGACTTCAAGTGCAGGAGAGGCAGGAGAAGTGCTGAAGCAGCAGAGAAAATAAATTAGTGCCATCTCGGCTAAAATCCCACGCAATTAAAACCTGGATCGGGCTGTTCTCATCCGCCTGGAGAGAGAGAGAGAGGGACATGCATTAGTCACCATCTGCACAGAGCTGCACGGCAGGAGCCTCTTCCCAAGCAAGGTGTTGCTCCCAAGCAAAGAGAAGGCTCCAGGCCAGCCGGGGCCGGCTCCTCCCTCCCGGGAGCGGTTCTGCCTGTGTCTGGAGCAGTGGGAATGCCTGTCTCCACCTCCTCCCCTGCCTGGAGCGGGGGCAGCTCGGGCTGACTGGGAGTGCGTTTATAGAACTGCATCTGCTGCACCCAAAGCAGGCGGGGGAACCGCCGGCGTGGGCCAGGATCCCCCCTGTGCCAGGCAGGGAATGCCCCCCGGCACCAGAGGGGTGGCACCGGTGTCCCCAATCCCGCCGGCGGGAATCGCGGATTAAGGGGACTTGAAAAGGGAATCTGTGCAGAGGGGGAGAAACTCGATTAGTCTTAAGACCAAACAAGCACCTTTGAACTGCCCGAGGCCGGAACGAGAAGTGATTAAACGCCCCGGGCTCTCGGCGCTGGAGGAGCTCCCCCAGCCTTGGCTGCGAGCCCCGCGCAGCTCAGCGGGTTCAGCCGTTTCTATGGAGTTCGCTGTCGGTCCAGCCCCGGGCGAGGTCTCTGCAGCGCCGGCGGAGCCGATCGATGGAGCTCTGGCAGCTCGGCGAGGAGCTGCCGCCTCCCCACCTCCTGCAGGTGCCCTGGAAACCTTCCCCGGGAGCCGCAGGGCGGTGCAGGGGGACCCGGCCGAGAGCAGGAGCATCCACCGGGATGCACATCCTTCCCCGTCCCCCCGGGGCCGGAGCCCTCTGGCCGTGTCGCGTGGCTGAGGCAGGAGGTGACGCCCCGGGGCACAAGGGTCAAGTGGCAGCGCTGAGCGATCACAGAGCCCTCGGGGGCTCCTGGGCTGGTGGACGTGCCTCCCACTCCCTGCAAAGGGCGAGGCAGCCGTTCCCTTTTATCCTCACGGCTGTGCTGTGTCACAGGCACACGAGGATGCAGCGCTAGGAACGGGCACGGAGTGGTTTGGGGTGGATCGGCTCGGCCCCCCTGCCTTGGGGTCAGCAGGAGCGAGGGGCTCACCCTGCCAGCCCCACAGCAGGGGGGGGTTGCACAGCAGCCCCCGTGGCCCTGACAGCAGCGACAGGCCATGAGCATCGGCACAAAGACCACCTGGAAGGGCTTCTCCAGAGGAATGGGAGCTCCACAGCCTCAGGAGAGAAGTGGCTCTCACAGGGTGCTTCGGGGGTTTATGCAAAACGAAGGGGCATTTCCCTGCGTGTCCCCAGGGCTGGGTAAAACATCAGATCTCCCCCCTCCTCCCCTGAGGGGTCCGTGCAGCTGAGCCCCCTCTGTGACCCCGGGGTTGTGCTGCAGAGCGCTGAAGCAAAGCTAACGCCGAGCATGTGCTCCCATTAAGTGTCTGCATAAACGCTCTGCTGAACGGGGGCCAACGTGCCACAGCATCACCCATTTGGTTCGGCCACATGGGCAGGGATTTTATGTTATTGAAGTCCTGCCAATTAAATCAGGTCACTCCAGCCTCTCTCTCCTGCCTCCCCGGCTCTCCCGCGTGTGCGCGGCTGTTCTTCCCTCCCCACACACGCACACACGGTCCAACCCCCCGCCCCGGGCCAAGGCTCTGGGAACGAGCCAGACCCCCAGCTCGGCTCCTGCTCCTGAGCGTGAAACGGGGCTTCAATGGCCACTGTCACTCCCGGGGCCTGTGGCATCCGCAGGGCTCTGACAGGCGCTGGATGGGGCTGGGAAAGGCATTTCTAGGGAGCGTCGCCGGGAAGGAAACAAAAAGCTGGGGTCGCTCTGCTGCCCCCACCCCAAATGCTGCCTTTGTCTGAGCCCCACTGCTGTGTCCGACAGACCCTTCTTCCCACTACGCGTGGGTGTGGGGGTGGGTGGGGGTCTCCATCCTCACCCCTTAAATGGGTGGCACAGCTGGGACCCCAGAGCTCCCCCCCTGAGTCAGAGCAGAGCAGAAGGCAGCTGTCCCCCCGGTGTTTTTCAAGGTTAAGAGTCTCTGAACGTTTCTCTCCAGGGCAAAACGAGCCGCTGGCAGCACGTCTTGCTTGGGGACCCCCTACCCCGAGGTGCCTCGAACCCCCGCGGGGGGGGGGGGGTCTGCGCTCACCCTGGGGAGGGGGCGCTGCGAGGGGCTCGCGGGACCACCCAGATCTCCCCAAAAGGCAAAGAAATCCCGGAGGGGGTTTGGGACACGAACCCACCCCCCCGAGTGTCCCAATTCCCTCCGAACGCGGGGCCACCGGAGACCCCCCCCCACACCCCGGGGCTCCCGCGGGGAGGGGTCCCGGTGCCGCAGCGGGAGGGGGATGAACTGCGGACCGGGGGGATAAGAGCGGCCCGGTGGAGCCTTTGCAGGAGATTTTTATCTATCCCTTGTCCTCGGGAGCATCAGCCCGAGAGTCTGGGGGTGCCGGGAGCCCCCCCCGGGTGCCGCCAGAGCCGCAGGGGTTAAGCGGGAGGCCGGCAGGAGCTGATTCGGGTGGGTGGCACGTCGTGGCGACAAGACTGGAGCGAGGAGGAGGATTGGGAAAGGGAGGGGAGAAGGGAGGAGGAGGAGGAGGAGGAGGAGGAGGAGGGGAGAGCGCTTGCAGGCAGCGGGGACTGTGCGGCTGCAAAGGAGCCGGGCGAGGGAAGGATGGAGGGCTCTCGCCGCCGCCTCCAGCCCGGGCGCTGAGGGCCAGCGTGGCAGGGGGGGGTCCTGCTGCCCCTGTCCCCACACCCCCAGAGGGACAAGGAAGGACCCCCCAGCATTGACAGGTCCAAAGCAAGCCGGCCCTTTGTCTGCCGGCGGGGCTCTGCCCGAGCCAGATGTGCGGGCAGCTGTGCAGGGGAGCGGCAGGCGATGACAGCGGCGCCGGGAGACGGGCACAGACTCCAAGGGTGAGTTGGGGTCCAGCCCCGATAATTGCATTGTCCGTCGAGTGTGACTTTGGGCGGGGGGAGGGCTCCTGTGCCTGGGGGTTCTGCATCACGGAGCCGCCTGCTTGGCAGTTTGTTTGGGTTTTGGTTTGGTTTGTTTTTTTTTTTTCCCCTCTTTCCAGAGAGCTTTGCTTTCCCTGATCAAAGGCGGGTTTGATGATAAATGGTGTATTTGGAAATAAAAAGAAGGAAAGCAGGTGATAACGCAGGAAATGCAGAGGCATCGGTGCGTGGTCCAGGGGGGGACAGGGGGTGCGGGAGGGAGAGGAGGGTTCTCTGGTGGTCGGGAGCTGGATTCCCGGTCCTGGAAACTCCTCTGGGATCGAGTCGATCCTCACCGCAGCGCCGATGGGGATGTGGGGTGACAGCGGCGGTGCCAGGGGCTGGAATCCAGCCTTGCCCGGGGCTGCTGGCAGGATGCGATCCGGGCGGGAGCAGCGCTCCCACAGCATTAACCCCTCGGCGCCAGAGCGGCACGGAAAACCTTAGAGGAGCGAAGCGAAGTGAAGAAAAAGGGCTGTTAAATAAACAACCCGCTGCTTTGTCTCCCTCCCACCCTCACCTGCCGGCGCCAGGCTCGGCCGCCCAGGGGAGGGGACAGGCTGACCGGGGATGGGTGGGGGGACAGGGGAAGGAGATGGCAAAGGACACCCCGTGAGGAGCCGCCCTGGGCCCGCTGAAATGATTTCGGTGATGTTACCCCCTTCCCTGCTTCTCCTCCCGCAGCTGCACAGGAGCCACTCACCCCCCCCTGCAATCCCCGTGCCAAACACCCACTCGAGTGTGTGGCCGTGCCCTGCCGGCCTGGGGGGCCGTGGGATCGTCCCAGGGGTCTCTGTGCAGGGAGGGACCCTCTGCTGACCCACCCGGGCAGGGGGCTCAGGGCTGGGAGGGTCCGTGTGTGGCTGAACCGTCTGCTGCCCTCGCCTCTCCACCTCTCCCTGCTTCCTGCCAGAGCCTGGAAAAAGGGATTTGGGACCTGTCAGCAATGCCCCGTTCTCCCATGAGGAGGGGGAGAAGCCCTGGGACACCCAGGGCTTGTCCCATCATGGTTGTGGGAACTCGGAGGGGAAGAGGGAGAAATAGGGCTGGGAAAAGGACCCTTGGAGCGGTGTTTCCAGGGAGCCCTTTGCTGGAAGTTGTGGGGATATGCTGCCGTCGCCTCTGGGTGTGAGGGTCTGGCTCCTCAAGCCTCGATCTAAGGAAGTTGGGGGGTCAGAAGCCACCCAGGGGTGTTGCCCGTCTCCCCCTCCTCTGGATGCTGTGCTGGTGCTAAGCCAGGACCCAGCCCTGCCCTGCAGGCACGGGCAGCCCCGATCCCGCAGCCTGGATGCAGGAGAGCTCCTGGAAAGGCTGGGAAGCAAATGTGTCACCGCCGTCTCTCCCAGCCCGAGCCTGGTGGAGCGATTGGAGGTGGCTCAGGGCAAGCTCTGACTGCTCCCAGCCCGGGGTGTCCATCAGTCCCTCGTGTTCACACCTGGGCCATCATCATCATCCAGCTCCCATCCTGCATTCCCGAGGCAGAGGACCCTGGTCCTGCTGGCACAGCCTCTGTGCTGGGGACAGGGCTCTTCCCGGCTCTCCCATCCCTGCGGCTCTCCCAACATCCTGGCTCCTCTCTGTGGGCACTGGGGGCTGCTTTGGCACAGGGCTGGCACTGGTGCAAGTGGCTGAGCAGAGCAGGGCTGAGGGCCAAGACCCGGGCTGAGCCTCTGCTCCTCAACCATCTTAACCCCCTTCCTTTGGGTGGGATCTCTCTTTTCTCCCGCAGCACAAAACCGGGGGCTGAGCGTCCCCTGCCAGGGCTGAGAGCTGTGCCAACACCCCTGGCAGGGCCTGCAAAACCCCTCTGGCTCAGGGGAAGGGTTTAGGGGTTAGGCAGGACCCTGACATCACCCCACCCCAGCTGGCCAGGGCTGTGGGAGCAGCAGGAATTCTGCCCCCCCCCAACACTCACTGTACCCGAGGCTGCGCAGTGACCTCCCCGGGGGGCAGAGGAGCTGCCAGGGAGGCTCCCATTCCCCAGGTGGAGCAGAGCTCCAGCTGCTCTGCCCAGGCCCTGCTCCTCCCTGGAGCTGGAAGAGACATTTCCCTTCCCCTCAGGGCTAGGATCCTGGAGTTCATCCCGGCTAGCACAGGGATGATTCGGTGCCGGGAGCTTTTTCCAGGTGGACATCTGGAAGGCTGGGAGCTTTATCTCTCCAAATGTCTCCCTTTCTTTATTCCCAGATGTATCTCCTAAACCCCCTCTGCAGGGTAGGCCCTGACCACTGCCCCCTTTTCCCTTCTGTCCTGTGAGCTCCCAAGGGATAACATTCCAGCTGCTGCCCTGAGGAGCAGAGGTGCCAGCCCGGGATCCCTGTGATCCCCTGGCACACAGGAAATCACCACCACCCTCCTCTCCTGCTCCCACTTCCCTTTGTCAAGGAACAGGGCAGGTAGCAGGAAAAACGTTAACATGAAATGAGTTTAAAACTTCCCCTTGGAAGTCAGACGGTCCCTGTTGATAAAGCTCTGCACTGGGACTCTGGGGTTGAGTTTTGGGGGTCGTGGGGCTCAGGACAGCCCCCCGTGTCCTCCTGCTGTTCCCTGCAAACCCGTTTGCCCCTTCCAGCATCCCTTTCATCCCGGGGCTGAGGCAGCGGCTGGAATGCCCGACACCGTTCCAGGACATCAACCAGCTCGTAGGCAGCGAAATAAATGGGCAGCTTTAGTGCCTGGTGATGGCAGAGTGGTGTTTTGTGATAAATATATTTATGGTGGGGTTTGTAAAAGGCTGTTCCGATGGGTGGGTTTTAGAAAGGCGATAAATGGCCGAGAAAATTGCTCTGGTTGCAGGTGGGAGCAGCGGGTGCAGCCCCAGCACCCTTTGAGGTGCCTTCCCCATCATCCCCGGCGGGGATTGGAGCTCCTTGATGCGGGGAAAAAGGGTCCCAAAAACCACACCCTCCCATCAAGGGCCCTGAGTAACCCCCCCCAGGAGCTGTTTGCAAACACTCCGGCGGGGCAGGAATTATCTGCCGGCTCTGTTTGATGTGCAATTCTGAATAACAAATAAATATGGGAAAATTGGGATCCGTTCCCAGACAATTCACAAAGGGCTTAATTGGGACTTAAGTGGTGCCTGAGTCTTGGGCTGGCTCTCCGCGCCGGGGGTGCCTTTCACCCAGACGGGGAAAAGAGACAAACTTGGTCAGTAAATGACTTGTGATAAATCATTCACCGACTCTGCTCGGAATTAACGCCGACTCCCCCCCTCCAGCAGCTCCGAATCGCTCCAATACCTCCTGACCCCTGCCCGGGCTCTGGAGCCACTCGTTGGCTTTAAAAGCCTCTCCCAGCCTCTATTATAAAACCATATTTCGTGGCATTTATAACCTGTCATAAAAAGAAGGGGAGGAAAAAAACAAAAAAAAATCTCTCCCAGATTAAATTTGGCGTGCGAGGCCCGAGCTTTGTCCTTCCCGTTGACCAAAAGCTGAGGAGAATCTGTTTGCGGGTTCAAGCTGAGAAAATTGTTTGGCGTGAAGAGAGGCCACTGTGCTTCTGTGAGACTTAATAACGGCTCGCTCGGAATTTAAAAGCCTTCATCAGTGAGGAATTTGTAATCAGCATAAAAGGGGGTTTTGCATTTTAACCAGCTTTTCCCAAAGGAAGGGATGAGGCGGCTTCAGATCTCTTGGTTTTTTTGGAAGGGGGGGGGGGGGGAAAGCATCTTTGCTTCTCTCCCGCCTCAATCCTCATTCCCAGCAGTGGGAATACAGAGAGGGGGGGAATAGAAAAGAATAAAAAATACAAATATCAGGTCAGCTGAAAAGGGGGAGAGGGGGAAAATGGTTTTTCCCTATTTATGAGCCATTAAAAACCGAACCCATTTGGTTTGTGCTGGAAGAAACATTTCACTCGCGTGTCCTTCCCCGTTCACAGGGTAATTATTAAATTCAACGCAACGTTTTGGGTGCTCGAACCACCGTTTGACGCCTCATCAAAGCGGCTCAGTTGCCTTGAAAAAACCATTTGGGCTTCAGAGTCTGCCCAAAAAAGAAAAAAAAAAAAAAAAGCAGCCCTAAAAAGGGGCTGCGTCGTTTGATCCCAATTTGCAAATCGCTGCGGTTGAGCGGGAGCCGCCTTTTCCCCTCGAAGGTTTTTATTCCCATGGAAAATCCTGCCGAGTGCCCGTTTCTGAGTCACTTTTCCCAACTCCTCCGAGCTGTCGCTGCTGCTCCGAGGCGCGATGGAGCCGAGAGGGCTGTCCCGAGCCTGGCTCTTGGCAGCTCCAGCGGCTCCCGGATTCGAATTCCCTGATTCCCCACGTGCAGCGGGATTCATCCCTCCATCCCGTGTTTGAAAGGATCAAAGAGCAGGATCGGGAGCAGTCCTGGAATTCCAGGGCCCTGACACCCCTTGTGTCACCTGCTCCACCCTGGAACCACCTGCTGTGCTTCCCTTTCCATGACATTATTGTTCAGTGAGACAAATAGGATTTTAGGGACACTCTCCAGCTACGTTTATGGTTATTTATTAATTCCTTGACTCCATTTTTTGTGGGTTAAATCCTCCTGGGAAGCTGAAGACACGGCCCTTGTGCCCCTTCCTTGGCCAGGGGTGCCCTCCCTGACCTGGCAGACTTAGGGGTTTTCCCTGTTTTGCTCAGGTTTTAAGGGAAGTTCAATGAGCAGGGATGTTTTCAGGGCCCTTTACATCCCAAAGCCACCCTGCTGGAATCTCTGCTCCAGGGCTGGCAGCAGGAATGCTGAGGGATCCAGGGGTCCCAGGAGCTGCCTTTGCCTTTGGTTGGGATTTTTAAGGGAGTGGAGGGGAGGCCAAAGTCATTTTATCCTGGGAAAACACAGGAGAGGACGATGCACTCGGGTCTTGTGGAGTAACCACTCCCAGCACGTGAAATCCCATTCCTGGCACGTGGAATCCTGTTTCCATCACCCAACATCCCACTCCCAGGGCATGGAATCCCATTCCTGGCACGTGGAATCCCACTCCTGGCACGTGGAATCCCATTCCTGGCACGTGGAATCCCATTCCTGGCACATGGAATCCCACTCCTGGCACATGGAATCCCGCTCCCATCGCATGACATCCCGTTTCCAGCACGTGGCATCCCACTCCCAGCACGTGGAATCCCGTTCCTGGCACGTGGCATCCCGCTCCTGGGTGCATGGAATCCCGCTCCCACTCATCCAGAGCCGGCAGCTCCCTCCTCCCCGTGCCAGGCTTGGTGCCATCCCACTTTTCCCGCTGTCCTTGGTGGTGCTGATGCTCTCCTTGGGCAGCCCCTGTGAATAAATAACGGGCTGAGGGGGATTTAAAATCCAGGCTGAGGGGACTTTGCATCCAGAGGCAATGGAAGGGGGTCCACGTGGCTCCTGCTGGATCCTCCCCAAGGGATGAATCCTCCCTGTGCTCTGGCTGAAGGAAGGGGGTCACCCCCCAGCCCTTCACCCCCCTCCTGCCCCCAGCCCGTGCCCAATCCAGGCAGGATTGCCCACGGCGCAGCTTCCCGGGATGACTAAGAGTGGATGAGCCACTCCTGGAAACTCAGCAAAGATCTAATTCTGTGAATAAACCGGAAAAGAAACAGAGAAAGGGGAAAAAAAAACCACTAAAAAACCCCAAAAAACCCACAACCCACCCTCCTCGCCGGGGGGAAAGATGATGATGGTTGTGAATTAAAGGCAAAGTGGGTGACATTTCCGCCAGCTGTGTGCAGCTGGGGGGGGTGGATGGGGAGGGACGTGTGTGGGGGCAGCGAGGCTGCAGTTCCCAGAGAGGATGGAGAGATGGGAGAGATGGGAGAGATGGGAGAGATGGGAGAGCAGGACCTTCCCACACCGTGCCCGCACCCCACGCTCCCCACTGGCTGTGGGCAGCCCGGTGTCACCAGGTGTCAGCAGCCCCCGGTGCCTTGGGGACAGGAAGGTGCTTTTCCTGGTGCTCAGTGTCCTTGGAAACCGAAGGATTTGGGATTTGCAGGAGGGGATGGCCGAGGGATGCACCTTGGAGCCCTGAGGATCCTCCTTCCTGCCCCAGAGTGGATCAGGAGGAGCTGCCAGGGGCATGTCCTGGCTCAGCCACTGCAGCTCCAGCCCAGCAGCCTCCAAACCCAGCAGTGCCAGGGGCCAGGTCACTCCAGCTCATCCCACTCTTGCTCCCAGGGGTTAATTCCCTCCTGGCTCCCAGTGTCACTTGGATGATTTTACTTCAAATAAGGCTGGGAGTGGATTTGACCGAGAACAAGCTCCATTCCTCACCCAGGAAGGGTTTTTTCAGTCCCCTTCAGTTCAGGGAGGTGCAGGGGGGGACGTGCCACCCCCTTGGCTCTGATGGCAGGGTCCCCATCCCATTGGAAAATCCCTCTCCGTGGTCTCTGCTGGTGGCAAAGCCCCCCCAGCACCCTCACAGCCCATCAGGACTGTGCTGGTCCATCCCCCCCCCAGCTCTCTGAGCCCTTCCCGGCTGTGGTGGCTCCACAGGGCTTTGCCTCCATCCCAAGGATCCACTCCATGCCCAGGCAGGGGGGGAAGCAGCCCCAAAGCCGTGCCTGGCAGTTGCTATGGCAACCCCACATTTTTCTTATGATTCCTAATGACTTATTGGCATTTGCACTAATCTGCAGCTTTTTTGGCTGCCAGAGGTTGTTCCCCTTGCTGGATGGGGCTGGATCTGCTGGATGTGCTCTTGTCTGGAGCAGACAAAGCCTGGATTTGCTCTTGTCCTTGCTTTTTTTTTTTTGTCGCTGGAGCTTCGCTGCTCTTTTGCCACGTCCTACAGCCACCCATTCCTGGGCTGGATTTACCAGCAGCGCGAGGAAGGGAGAGCTGGGTCACCTTTCACTGTCCCCTGAGGGGTCTGCCAGGACTTGGTGTCCTTATGGCAGTTCCAGAGGCATCTCAGCAGCTCGGCAGGACGGTGGGAAGCAGCCAGGGATCCACAGGGCAGGCTGAGCTTCCCCCCAGGGCTGTCTCTGATCCCACAGACACAGCTCTGGGCTCACCCAGCCCTCAGGTTTGGTACCTGCAGCCCTTTATCCCCACCCTGTGCCCCCTTCCCAAGGCTGGAATCACCCGTGGCACCCACCCCTCCCTGTGCCCTGAGCCACCTCAGCTCTCCCTGCCGGCTCCCTTCGCTCCTGGAAGAGCAGTTTAATCCATGAATGGAGGGACAGATGAGGTGGAGGGGGGAAGGCACCTGTGGAGCCTCGGGTACCTCCGTGTGTGAGCGAGGTTCCCGCTCTCCAGCCCCTTCCCTTGGCACCGGCTGTGCAGCATTCCCGCCCGCAGCGATATTGCTCGGCTGAAGAAATATTGTTTCCAACAACAGACACCTCTGGAGAAATAACAGGAGAGCTCCCATTATGGTTTAGGTTTTAATTACACCCAGGAATTCATTCCTGCTTTTTAAGCTTTAATAACCTGGTCCTCCCCACACGCCCCTCCCTTGCTGAGGGAAGTTTAAAGAGCCTGGATTTATCCCTCTGAAGGGACCAACATCCGAACACTGTGGTGGAAGAATATTTCTTCCTCAAATAGCCCGAGGGGACATGCTGGAGCAGCCTCTGGCTGTGCTCAGGCTCTGGATGAGGACAGGACCTCCAGGGCTGGGGGCTGTGAGGTTTTACACCTGATCCAGGGAACCTGGGCTGCCCTGAACCACCTTCACCGGTGCTTCCACTGTCCCCCTGGGAGGGGACAGGCTTGGAGGACACGAGGACGTGCTCCCCCGTGGTCTCTGTGCCCTTTGGAGCCCCGAGCCGGGCTTGGCTTTCACGGCTGGTTTGTGGAACAGCACGTGGATATGGGAGCTCAAAGCCTTTGACATTGCCCGGGGCATCCCCTGGCAGAGGAAGCTGCCCTTGGCCTGGGCACAGGAAGGGAGGGAGGGCTGGGGGGCTGCTGTGCAGATTTAATGCCCACCCCCAGCCCCGGGCCGTGCCGGGGGTATCGATCGTTCCCGTTCGGAAGCCGATCTGCTCGGGAAGGTCAGCGGGGATGATGCAGCACCGCAGCATCCTTTGTGCCGCCAGGACAGCGCTGCCCTGGCCGTCAGCCTGCAGGGTTTAGGGCACGAGGGGCCCACGGGATGGGGTGCCCACCTTTGGGCTGTGGTCTCTGAGCACCCAGGGGGTGGCACAGGCATGGACACTGCCCTGGGCTCTACGTGTGCAGAGGAAGGTGGGGGCGGCCCCGCCTGGCGCTGCAGCTCCGGGCGTGCTGCTTGTTTGTCTGATTAGAGAGACGGAGAGATAAAGGGAAGCGATCTGAGCATCCCTGCTCACTGCCAGCTCCTCTGAGGGACTGACTGCCTTCTTCAAAGGGACTCAGTGTCCAGAGCTCTCCTCATCTCCCCGACGGGCTCCGGGCAGAGGAGCCCCTGGAACATCTTGTCCCCCCCCAGCCATGCAGGGGGGCCTTTCCCTGCATCTCCCACGTAGCACAGAGGGAAAAGGGATGTCATGGCAATGCAGATCATCCTCTGCTGGCGTGCACCTGCCTCCCCAGCCCCGGCTCGGCGCTGCCGGGCACAGACACCCGTGCTGATGACGAGCTGCTCTGGCTGTCGCGTTGCCGCAGCTCAACAGGCGTGTACAGCCACAGGAGTTATCACAGCCCCGTGCCCGGCTCCTGTCAGCCCCTGGCAGCTGCCACGCTCCTCGCTGCGTGCCCACAGCCCCTCCCAGGGCTGCTGGAGCTGCTGGAGCTGTGGGAGCCAGCGCTGTGTCAGAGCCTCCCGGGGGAAAGGAGCTCCCCCCGGCTCTGCTCGCAGGGACCCAGAGTGGGGCAGCCTTGGGAGGGGATTTAAGAGGTTATGCTGGGGTGAAGCGTAAGGCAGATGCTGCTCACCTGCCTATGCCCACCTGCCTGTGCCCACCTGTCCGCTCCTCACCGGCCTGGCCCCGCAGCCAGGGGTGCTGGTGACAGGGGAGGGGAACCAGGCTGAGCTGTCCGTGGTGCCAGAGGGTTGCAGGGGGATGTGTTCCCACGGGAGAGCCCATCCTGCTGCAGCCTCCATCCCTCCATCCCCCAGCACGCTCAGCTGGGGTGAGCCCGGGCCCTGCAGCCCCCGGGCGAGCGTCGTGTCCGGGGATCCTGCCAGGAATGCGGGGGGTGGGAGAGCCGGAGCGCGGGCAGGAGCTGGAGGTCTCTGTTTCCGCTGAAATCTGGCACCTTCCCCCTCTCTGGCAGCCCCACGAGAAGCTATAAATACACCCGAGTGTTCACAACGCCCTTTCCCTGGGGATGGAAATCAAGGAGGATGCTCTGAAGGGGGAGGTTTGATTGATGGGAGCCGGGCTTGGCACAGAGCCGGGTTTGGGGAGAGGGGGGAGATGGAACAGCAAGGGCTGAGGGCTCCCAGCCCAGCACGGGGGGAGACCCCTCGCTGTGGGAGGGAAGGGGGGACGTTCCCAGGTGTGTCCCTGCTGTCTCCGTGCAGGGGGAGGGCGGTGGATACTCCCATTGAACAGCTGGATGAGCAGATCGTTAGGGCAGGGTGGGCTCTGATCCACTCCAGGTGCTGGATCTGGAGGCACTGAGGGGCTCTGGGGGCCTGGCAGCCCCCCAGGGCTCTGCAGCCAGGCTGGGGACCCCCGGCCAGGCCGCTCCCAGGACGTCATTCCCAGGGCCTGGAGCGGGCAGCGTCACCAGCCGGAGCTCAGGCTGCCTGGGCAGGGTTCAAAGCCAACCCACCTGGGACCGAGAACAATTAATTTCCCCAATCTGCACAGCGATCAGCTTCTGAGGCGAACAATTAGCCGGTCACAAATTGTAATTGTCATCTCACTTCTGATTTTAATTTGGCCTAATGAAGGCTAAGTGGTTCCGTCGCGCTCCTCCTCCCCCGGCCCCGCGGCCCCCTGGCATTCCCGGCTCAGCCTGGCCCTGCCCGGCACGCAGAGCTCCAGGGGGAGGCTGGGAAAGCCATCAATCCCCCTCGCAGGCAGCTCGGTTTCACATCTCAGGGCCAATAAAGGTTTTATTTAAGGGGAGAGCCGGGCTGTGTCCATGCATCCTGCTTTGTCACAGCCCGTTAGCCTGGCGTGCCTGCCCCCTGAGCAGGGGCTGTCAGTCCATCCTCATCCCAAACAACGCTCTCATCGCTTCCCCCGGCCTCATTTAAACTGGCTGATGCTGGTCCATCTGTCTGCACCCACTGCCCACCCCACCCACCTTTGCCTTAGAGGGAAAATGTCATTTCTGTGACCCTTGGATGAGCAGAACCCTGTTTTTGGGAGCTGTCTGAGAGCTGTGAGGTTGAGTGTCAGCACAGCCTCAAGCCCACGCTGGGACACCACAGCTCAGCCCCCCATCCCTGCCACGGCCCTGTCACCTTGTCCTGTTAAAAGCAGCAGGTTCTGAGAGGGAGAAATCAGTGTATCAGCAGGATGAATATTAAATGTCACCTACACCAGCTGATCTCCTGGGGAAAGGTGCCACCTCCAGCCTGGAGACACAGGGGGTGCTCAGCGGTGCTGCTTGGCTGGAGGTGCACAGGTTGGGCTCTGCACTCATTAACACCCTTCCCCAGCTCCCTGTATTCCCAGAGCTTGGGGCTGCCTCATTATCTTTGAAATCCCAGAGTTTGGAGGCCATTGGAGGGAAGGGACACAGGTGCTGTGCCTGCACATGCTGGCTGTGTGACCCCCCCTTCCTCCATCAGCAAGCCCAGGTGGCCCCATCCTGCCTCTCCACGTGGACAAGGGTGCTGGGGCTCTGTCCCTCTGCACCCTGGCTGTGGGTTGGGTGCGAAAGGGGAGTCTGGGATGCAGAGGTGCCTTAGCAAAGCTTTGGGCTGCCTCCCCTCTGACCATCCAGACTCATCCACCATTTCCATGCTCGCCCTTCCCACCCTCCCTGTGCCAAACCGTGACTGCTGCCGAGCTGGGAGCCCTTAAACAGGTGGGACAGAAGTGGCACAACTTCTCTGTTTCTCTTCCCTATTGCCATCTGGGGGTTGTGTTATTATTATTATTATCATTACTCCTCGATTTCGCATCCCCTTTGAATGACAACTCCATCAAAGCAGCTCCTTTGGAAACGTCAGGTCCATTTTTGATGAGTCGTCAGTCTGGGTGATCAGGGCTGACAGATGCCCTGCAACAGACCTGGGCTCTCTAATGCACTGCATGGAGTCTTTTGTACTATCCCATTATTGCATTTGTTCAGCACGGCATGAAATCTCTCCTTCAGGGGAGGGGAAGGGGTGTGTGGGGGGGATTAACCCTCCCAGCAACGCCTCCCCTGTCTGGGGAGTAGCAGAAATCAGGCTCTGAGGTGACATTTAGAGCTCCTAATGTCACTGGAGTCCAGGGAACTGCAAGGCCCTGGATCACAGTCCACTTCTGGTAGCGCTGGCCCGATGAGAGCTGACAGTGGGTTCACAGCCCAGAGACGTGGAGTGAGTGTGAGCAGCCACTTCTGTCACTGTCACCCACGGGAGGGACGGGACACGTGGCTTTCAGTGCCACTGTCAGCTCCTTCAGGGTGAGGATGGAGCTGCTGCATCCGCCTGGCTCGGGGCTGTTCCTGCTGCTGTTGAGTGGGGTCAGCCCTGGTTTTATCCCTGGGACAGCCAAGAGCATCCCAGGCAGCTCCATGTCCCTCCACACTTCAAATACATGGCAGGAGTGGGAGAGGTGATCTGGGCTCCCTCTCCACCTTCCCTTGCCAATACGATGCTCAGAGATGTGTGGAAAACGTGTCTCCTTGGTGTCCTGCCTCCCCAATCCACTGATCCCTTTCCCAGCATCCCACCGGTCCCTTCCTAAGCCCCGGCGTTGATTTTGGAGCTCCGGGCTGTCCGACCCCCCTGCCCAGCACTCAGCCAGAGCTGCCAGGGGGCTGGGGGAGGGCTGAGCCCAGCGATATCCCCCTCCAAAGCTGCGTTCCAGGCGGGAGGAGCAGCCGGAGGGCAGAGCCCACCCGTGTCCCCGGGATGCTCCCGCCTGTCCCCCGGGAGTGGGATGGGACAGCCCGCGGTCCGGCTGGCTGTGGCCAGCGCAACCCCTCCAGGGAGCCGCTTCCCGGCACTCCCTGATCTGCATCCCGGAGCCTTTGTTTGCTCTCATTAACGCGTCTGAGCAGCGCCTGATGTGTGAAATAGCCTTTTCATTAGCGGGAATTGGCGGGGCCGTCTGGGACCCGCGCTCAGCTTTGCAGACAAGCCTGGGCTCGGTTTCTGGCTTCTGGTGGTCAGAGGGCTCGGGCTGAGCCCAGGGGATCTGTTCCTCCACCTAAAACCACGAGTGGGACAAGCCACCCGTGTCACCCGTGGGTGCGCCCACGCCGCGGTCCTGCCAGGCAGGACCATCTGCTGGAGCAGGGCTGGTGCCTCTGGAGCCGGGAATTTTCCTGCAGCCCCTTCGAGCTCCTGGGCCTTTCCCCGAGCCCAGAGGAGCTGGACTGTGTGAGATCCCCCCTGAGGAGCAGGCTGGCCGTGAATTCAGGCGGGGGCCGCAGCCCACGCGGCAGCGTTTGGGGACACGGTGGTGGCTTTGTGTCCGCCCGTGCCGGGCAGGGACTGGCTCTCCTGCTCTCCAGGTCTGGACAGGCTCATTAAGACAGACCTGGAGGAGTTTTCCGGGCAGTTCAGGAGCTCTCCTGAATTATTTAGCACGCGGCTCTCCGGCAGGGCGGGGAGGAGGGACCGGGGGAGCTCATTAGTGACCGGGGTTTTGTCTCCTGGCCACGGCACGGCGGTGCCAGGCACAGGCTGTGCCTCGGGCACGGCTCCCTCCTGTCTGCAACAACAGGGAATGGAGCTGGGATTTGTGCCTCTGACCCGGGCAGGGGGGAGCAGAGCCTGGGAGGGGTGTTGGTCAGGGACAGGATTTTCCAAAGCCTCAGGGAGGCAAATGCCATTTGAAACCTTTTTTTTTTTTTTTTTCCTGGGCTTTCAGAGCCTCGGTGAGGGCTTTTAGAGGCTGAAGGGCTCTAAATTAGCTCTTTCCACTCAGGAAGGAGATCCTGGTGACAGCTCTGGACAGCAACAGTTGAGAAGGGCACGTGGCAGGAGGGAGATTATCAGGGATTAAACAGAGCCAGGGATACATCTGGACCTGAGCAGCACCTGCAGGCTCACCTGTCCCCACGGGATGGGGCTGGACAGGGAAGCTCCACGGCCAGAGCTGCGAAACAGGCCCTGTGAGAAAGGAAAAATGGACTGAGGCTCTTCAGGTCACGAACGAGACGGTGGCGGGGGGGGAGTGCCCAAAAACCAAGGCTTCCACTGACCCTTCTTCCCCCTTCCCCAGCCCCTTTCTCCCTGGGGTGCTCTTGAGTCTGGCACTGGAAAAGGGACCTCTGGGGTGCTGGGAGGGGGCTCTGCAGGCGCAGCTGGAGTTCAGCTCTTGCTGCAGCCACGGAGCCGGTGCCAGGAGCGAGAGATGCTTCCAAAAATGCAGCCCTGAGTTGCAGCCCAGCACAGCTCAGGTTCTGTTGCACTGCACAAATTCTGCAGAGGGAAGGACAATCCAGCTCCCATCTGAGGCCCTCTATTCCCAGCCTGGTGTTTTTCCAGGCTCTCCAGAGCAGGGCTCAGCCAGCTTTCCCAGTTGGCTTTTGCAGGACGTTTACAAGTGCCCAGGTTAACCCCTGGCCTGCAGACCAGCCCTGTGATTCCAGGGATAAAAAAATGAGATGCCCCCAGGCCTTCCTGGCCTAAAAATAATGGATTTGAGGCTTCCCTCAGCCCTGCAGTGATGGGGGGGGAGGGGCAAACCTGCTGCCTCTGGGGTTTGTGCCATTGGCTTGACACCCCCAAAGGCAGCTTTGGCAGCAGGCAGGGAGGGTTGTGCCCCCAGTGAGGTCTCGTGCTCCCAGTTTTTGCAATCAAAGTGGAGGAGGGAGATGAAGGGCAGGGAGAGTCCCCACAGATCAACCCCAAGAGGAATAAACCTTTGGAAAGCCCAAACCCCACTGGTGGTGCTGAGCTGCATTTTGGAGAAAGGGACCCCCAGCCCAGAGACCCCAATTCCTCCCTGAGCATCTCCCCGACCACCCAGGCACCCAATCCCTTGGATATCCCTGGGAGACGATCCCAAACAGCTCTGGGATGTGCCCAGCCCTGCGTGGGCAGTTTATGGCTGAGCAGGGCCAGGCCTTGCACGCTCCAGGCTGGAGGTTGTGCCTGAAGCAGCATCTCCAGGAAGCCACAGGAACCTGTGGGAGCATTTTTGGAGGCAGCCAGAGCCACCACAACCCTTCCAGAGCCTGGAAGCAAAAGAAGAAGAAGAACAGGCTTATTTCCCAGCCCTCCTCATTAAAAACCATCCTGAGTGAGGGAGAGAAGCACCCAGATAAGAGGCTGCTCCTGCCCCCGGCTCCTGGCGATAGCGAGATGCCAGAGCCGAGCTTTGCTGCTCCCGGCAGCTTTTTATCTCCTGCCTTCCTCCCAGACAAGTAGGAATAATGTTATCGCCCTCCCTGCCAGCAGAGATGCAGGAGGCTCAAAAAAAAAACCCATCCCTCTGTCTCTGTGCACAAAACAAGGCTTAAATGAGGAAAGAAATAACTGGAAAAGCTGGAGCAGCATCCTGGTGCTGCTGGGTCTGCAGGGACACCTTCCACCAGCCCAGGATGCTCCAACCTGGCCTTGGACACTCCCAGGGATGGGGCAGCCACAGCTGCTCTGTCAACCTGTGCCAGGGCCTCCCCACCCTCCCAGGGAAGGATTCCTTCCCAATATCCCACCCTCCTTCTGCCAGGAAAAGGGGCTGGGATGTCTCAGCAGCTCCTACTCCAAGGAAGCACCTTCAGAGCCCCGGCCGGGGTGGAAAAGCAGCTGCTTTTCCGGAGCACAAATTGCAACAAACCTTGGTAAGGGGTTTGCCACGTTTTGCCCATCCTGTGTAAATGTTTTTCCGGGGATAAGATCCTAAAATTCCAGCTGGAGGCCGGAGCGTGGCTTTGCTGCCGTGGCCGGGATGAGGGGACAGGCGGCACAGGGTGGGACACGTGTGGGGATCCCCCACGTCACCCCATCCCCCTGGGTGGGTTGGTTGCTTTAGCCAGGGGTGAAGCTACTGGAGAGCTGAGGCAGGAACACCCTCCCACCCTGGGAACAACCTCCCACCCTGGGAACAACCTCCCAGACTGGGAACAACCTCCCAGACCAGGAACATCCAGACCGGGAACATCCTCCCGTCCCTCGAACGCGCAGAGCGGCGCAGTACGCCCGAATTTCATAAAAACGCCTCGAACAGACAAAAGTTTCTCCTTTTGCCAGCTGCTTAATTAAATTGCCTAATGCTGTTTGCGGTGGCAGCACAAACTGCCGTGTTTGAGGCCCGCGGTGTTGCCATGGAGCTCACCCGCGGCTGGCGCGGCGGTGCCCGAGCATACAGATGAGGGGGGAGCATACAGATGAGGGGGGACGCTGGGGATGGGCAGGGGGGGGGCGGTTGATGCCTTGCATGGGGAGATTTGGTGCCTCTCCTTCCTTTATTTGCCTGGTTGTTTCCCGACTCGGCAGCAAACTCCCTGCCGAGGGGTTGTGTCGCTCGGGAAGAGCAGCTGCTTTTCCACCCCGGGGGCTTTGAGGGTGTTTTTCTGGGAGTCGGGGGCTGCTGAGACATCCCAACCTGCATTTACCGGGAAGGGGGGTGGGTTTAGAGGGGATATTGGGAAGGAATCGTTCCCTGGGAGGGTGGGGAGGCCCTGGCACAGGTTGGCCAGAGAAGCTGTGGCTGCCCCATCCCTGGGAGTATCCAAGGCCAGCTTGGAGCAACCTGGGCTAGTGGAAGGTGTCCCGGGACAGGGGATGAGCTTTGATGTCCCTTCCAACTCAAACCATTCCGGAATTCCATGATTCCCACCCTCCTGCCCCAGGCAGGACTGTGAGGCTGGATCCTGCTCCCATCCCATTCCCACGGGCTGGCTGAGGACTGGAAACAGCAAAAGCCCCCAGGGATGGGCTGGAGGTGGGGGGAGGATTCTCCCACAGCCTCCCAGTGCCACGTCTGATCCTCCTGCGCCGCTCCCGGGGGGGTGACAGGGATGGGAAGGTTCCTCAGTGCCCGCCGAGCCGTGGCCGTGTCAGAGCTCCGAGCGCTCACCCGGAACAGACAGGGCCCTGGCGGGAGCACAGGCCCCTGGGAGATGCCATCCCTTGGGAATGTCACTGCAGAGAGCTGCTGGAGCCACGGGCAGAGCCCGGCCCGGGCACCCCCTCCCCGTACCCATGGGGGGTGGGTGGAATCGACCCCTTCCTGGCAGCACCAGAGGGGCATCGGGCTCCTGTGGCTGCGGGAAGGGAGAGGGAAGGGCAGGAGAGCCCTTCCCAGGCTCAGCTGCAGCCATTTATCTCCTGAATCCAGGCTATCAGACAGATGACAGAGGGAGAGAGGCAGCCGGAGCGAGCGCAGACCAAGGCTCCTTCCCTGGGTGATTTATCTCCTGGCTTCATCCAGCAAACTTGCTGATGAAAAGACTCTTCCCTTCTCTGTGCCTCATCAATTCTCATTCTCGCTGCTTTTCTATTTCCCCCCCTCTCCTTTCCTTGGGTTTCTGTTCCCTTCCCTGCAGCTCCTGCACAGCCCATCTCCCTTGTGCTCCCCATCTCCTGGCCCTGTTCTCTGCTGATCCCTTTGACCCCTTCCTTCTCCTTTTCACCTCTGATCCCCCTTCTTTACCTCCTTGTGGCGCTTTCATTCCCCTTTATTCCTCCTCCTTCCGTCTTTCCCTGCTGTATCCCCCCTTTCCCTCCCTGACTGGGATGGAAAGAAATTCCTTGAGCATCATCAGTAAGTGTCACCACGGACAGCATTTGTAGATGGGGGGAGAAATCCAGCCTTGGATGGAGGCAGAAGTCACAGAAATACCACAGGGAGCTGAGGGAACTGGGTAAACACTGGGAAATTATGGTAGAGATGTGGCATCCCTAGCTGGGGTGGGGAGGTGGGGGGGGGTAGGAAAAAAGGAAACTGGGGTGTTTTCCACTTCCATGCAGCAAATGTTTCAGTCTCCTGAATCTACATTTTCGGAGACAAACAATCTGGGAGCAGAAGCGTCCCCGGCTCCCTGCTGTCGCTGCTGTCGCTGCTGTCGCTGCCGTCGTGCTGCAGCCCACGCCGGGGAAGAGCCGGGAATGAGCCGGGAATGGCAGGTGGAGCTGCTGGAGCCGCCAGGGAATGTGGCACCCGCGGCCTCCGGGGGGTCCCGATCCCTCCCTGTTCCCACAGACCTTCCTGCAACCCCGTCCCCTCCGTCCCCTTCCCCTTCCTGGCTCCCCCGAGGCTCCTGTCATCCCAGGCAGTGTCTTCCCACCGGCTGCACGGGCGGCAGATCCATCTGTCTCGGAGAGGAGATGGGATCTGGGCTCCCTGGGAGGCACCACTTAACCCCGCGGCTCCAGCCGGAGCTCTCCATTTATTTGCCTCAATCCCGGCTCCCTCCACTTCCCTGCCTTGCTCTGAGCCTGTCTGGGGGGAAAATAGGGGGATTTGGGGCACAGCCGGTGCTTTGCTGCTGCTGGAGAGCCAGGGATGGATGGGCAGGGTGGGGATTTGTGCAAGGGATGTGCACAGGGATCGCTGCAGAGTCACACACAGGGAATGGATCCACAGGGATTGCGGCTGCCCCACCCCTGGAATGTCCCAGTCCAGGTTGGATGGCACTTGGAGCAACCTGGTCTAGTGGAAAGTGGTGAGATGAGCTCCAAGGTCCCTTCCAACCCAAACCATTCCATGATTCTCTGATTCCATGACCCCACTGTCCCCCTCAAGGTCGAGGTCTCCCCTGGACCAGCTCTTCCCCTGGGGTCCCCATCCCGAGGGATGGGAGGGATGGGGATGCAGCTCCATAGGAGGAGGCCTTTGAGCCCAAATGGAAACCCAATGGAATGAAAACTGGCTGTGGAGCTGCAGGAGCACCTGCTCCATCCCCCCATCCATCTCGGGAGCAGCACAATGAGAGGCTAAACGGGTTTGCAGGTCGTTACCTGCAGGCTGCTCCAGAGCCTCATTAAGGAATAATGAGCCTGACTTTGCTGGATAATGGATAGAAACCACACAGCGTGTTTCTGCCCTCTCCATCCCTGTCGCTGTGCCACCCCCCAGGAGTGCAGGGAGCAGCTCCCAGGGTGTCAGTGGTTTGTTCCCCGCAGCAGGGACCCCACACTGCCGGTGCTCCCCCCGTCCAGCTTGCTCCTTGTCATCTGGAACCATGAAATGTGAAGTTCAGCCCCCAGATTTTCCCACAAAAGCGCCGTTTTCCTGCAAGCTCTGATCCTGTGACTCACACAAACACCTGGACTGTTACGGCATCATCCTGTATCCCGGACTTTTCACAGCCATCAGCGCTGCAGCCCCGTCCTGTGCCAGGAAAAAGGGATAAAACCCAGTCACAGACACAAACCAGCAGAGCTGGGGGCCCTTCCCTGGAAAATACGGGTTGGAACAAGGCATCTTTTCTGGTCCCTGCTTCAGATCCTTGAGAAAACAACTGCAAAAATCCCCTTCCTCCATATCATTTCTTCCAGGAGAGAAGGTTCTGTGATATTTTAATGGCCGGAGAGTTTTGCAGTCACTGAAGTGCCCGAGCACTTAAAAAGAAAGCCGTGGGTCCGTCAGAGGGAGGCAGGAATCAATAGATCTGTCCTCTCCTTTCATGCCGCTTCTCCAGGAGCTGGTTTAAAAGCCAGTGCCCTCTCGGCAGGAAGGGAGGGAAGAGCCAGGGATCAATTCTGGAGCAAGGCTGGGATGAGTCGATGCCGAATAAACTTTGGTTGGAAGCCCTTTCCAGGGGGAGCAGCGTGGTGATAACACAGAGCTGCCGGCGAAGAAACTTTCCCACTCCGGCGGCTTTTTAATGTTTTTCCTGCTGCGTGAGAGTCTTTTAAGCGAGAGAAGCTTTGGGGCTGGGTTTGATTGGTGTCAGCGGGGGGGTGGGAGGGCTGGAGCAAAGAGGGGAGGCAGAGGTGGAGCGGGGGGTGGATCCCTCTCCTCTGGACACCGGGGATGGATGGGGAGAGGGGCAGGAGGGGCTGAGGGGGCTCAAACCCACTCCAGCTCCTCAGTGAACACCCCAAGGAGGAACCCCGAGCCCTCATCCCTGGAGAGGGGCCAAGGCCAGGGGGCAGGGCTGGGACTGCAGCCGGCACAGAGGGGTTTAAGGAGCCTTTGCTGGGACTCAGGTCTCTCTGTCTCGCTCCTTTTCCCCACCACGAGTCCTCCCCTGACACGACCTGTTGTCTTTCAGGAACGACCTTGAGGATGCAGAAATGAATCCCTTGTGGAGGAGGAAGAGGCGAAGCTCTGACTGAGGCGGTGCTGGCCCTGCTGTTCCGTGCTCTGGGTTTGGGCAGGAGTTGGGGGTGGGGGCACAGCCGGAGCTGACGGTTCCGGGGGCTCCCATGGAGCGTCTCCTCCCTCGGCTGCTGTTCCTCTGAGCCCTTCCTGCCCGGCAGGAGCTGCTCCCACCGGCCCAAGATGAGCTGCCTCCAGCCCAGCTCCCTCCTGCTGTGGGTGGTGGCCGCCGCTGCCGCCATCCCCACGGTGCCCTGGAGGGTGAGGTGCCCCCCTCAGTGCGTGTGCCAGATCCGGCCCTGGTACACGCCGCGCTCCGTGTACCGGGAGGCGGCCACGGTGGACTGCAATGACCTGTTCATCTCCTCCGTGCCCCGGGACCTGCCCGAGGGCACCCAGACCCTGCTCCTGCAGAGCAACAACATCGCCAGGCTGGAGCAGAGCGAGCTGGACTACCTGAGGAACCTCTCGGAGCTGGACCTGTCGCAGAACGGCTTCTCCGACGTCCGGGACTTCGGGCTCAAGGACATGCCCCAGCTGCTCAGCCTGCACCTGGAGGAGAACCAGCTGTCCGAGCTGCCCGACGGCAGCTTCCCCGGGCTGGGCAACCTGCAGGAGCTGTACCTGAACCACAACCAGCTCCGCAGCATCGCCCCCTGCGCCTTCGCCGGCCTCGGTGGCCTCCTGCGCCTGCACCTCAACTCCAACCTGCTCAGGGCCATCGACAGCCGCTGGTTCCAGATGCTCCCCAGCCTGGAGATCCTCATGATCGGAGGCAACAGGGTGGACGCCATCCTGGACATGAACTTCAGGCCCCTGTCCAACCTGCGGAGCTTGGTGCTGGCGGGGATGAACCTGCGGGAGATCTCAGACTACGCCCTGGAGGGGCTGCGGAGCCTGGAGAGCCTCTCGTTCTACGACAACAGGCTGGCAGACGTCCCCAAGCGGGCCCTGCAGCAGGTGCCCGGCCTCAAATTCCTGGATCTGAACAAAAACCCGCTGCAGAGGGTCAAGCAGAGCGACTTCACCAACATGCTGCACCTCAAGGAGCTGGGGCTCAACAACATGGAGGAGCTGGTGTCCATCGACCAGTTCGCCCTGATCAACCTCCCCGAGCTGACCAAGCTGGACGTGACCAACAACCCCAAGCTGTCCTTCATCCACCCCAACGCCTTCCACCACCTGCCCCAGCTGGAGACCCTCATGCTCAACAACAACGCCCTAAGTGCCTTGCATAAGCAGACGGTGGAGTCGCTGCCCAACCTGCAGGAGATCAGCATCCACAGCAACCCCATCCGCTGCGACTGCGTCATCCGCTGGGTCAACAGCACCGACACCCACATCCGCCTCATCGAGCCGCAGTCCACGCTCTGCGCCGAGCCCCCTGACCTGCGCCGGCGGCACATCCGGGACGTGCCCTTCCGCGACATGACGGACCAGTGCCTGCCCCTCATCTCCGCCCAGAGCTTCCCGTCCCGCCTGGAGGTGGCCCACGGGGACAACGTGTCCCTGCACTGCCGGGCGCTGGCGGAGCCGGACCCGGAGATCTACTGGGTGACGCCGTCGGGGGCGAAGCTGGTGCCGTTCGGGGCCGGCGGGCGCTACAGGGTGCACTCGGAGGGCACGCTGGAGATCCGGGGGGTGGCCCCGGCCGAGGCCGGGCTCTACACCTGCGTGGCCCACAACCTGCTGGGCGCCGACACCAGGAGCGTGCGCCTGCTGGTCAACCACTCCTTCCCGCTGGGCCAGGACGGGCTGGAGCTGGCGGTGGCGGACGTGCAGCCCTACCACATCCTGCTGGCCTGGAAGCCGCGCCTCAACACCGTCTCCTCCAACCTCACGTGGTCCAGCCCGTCGGCGGGCGCGGGCGCGGGCGCGGCCCGGCTGCCCACGGGCACCCACAGCTACAACGTCACGCGGCTGCGCCAGGACACCGAGTACCGCGCGTGCCTGCACGTGGCCTTCGCGGACTCTCCGGCCGAGGTGGCCTGCGTGAGCGCCAGGACTAAGGAGGCCGTGGCGGGGCGCGGGGCCGTGCTGGCCCGGCAGGCCCTGCTGGCGGTGCTGGGGCTGTGCCTGCTGCTGCTGCTGCTCTTCGGGGCCGCGCTCGCCGCTCGGCGCGGGGGGCCCGGGGAGCTGCCCCGCGGCGCCCGGGCCGTCAGGGTGGTCCACCCCATCCTGGGGCAGCCCTGGGCTCGGGGGCAGCGCGGGGGGCACCTCCTGGCCGTGCAGGTCCAAGCGGCGCCCCCGGACTGCTGAAAGGATGGAGGGGGGTGGGCGGGGATGAGGGCGGGGCGGGGAGGGGAGGGAGAAACTATTTTTTACCAAAAAAAAAAGAACAAACAAACAAACTAAAAAACCCCCAGCGAAAACCGAACTGCGAAACTGAAAAACAGCAACATAAACAAAACAACAACAAAAAAAGGGGTTTTGTGGACTTGACCCAGAGTCGAGGTGGGGTTTGGGGGCAGAGGAGCAGAGCTGCCCAGGAGGCTGGCAGGGCCTCCCTCTGGTCCTGGTGGGGTCTGGATCCGTGTGCAGGCTCAGGATGTGTCCGTGGCTCCCAAAAGCACCCGCTGGGAGGGGTTGGACGGGCCCGAGCCCCAGGGGGATGATGCCCCGAGCGGTTGAAGAGCCATAAGGATGATCAACTGATCACCCCTCCCCGTGTCCCCCTGGCACCAGAGACCCCCCAGAGGTGTCACCTCCTTCGCTGGACTGTCCCTGGTTCGGAGATATGAGGAAAAAAAAAAGCCTTTTCCTTTGGGATCCATGGTGGGCTTTGGTTTCTTTTTTTGGGTTTTTTTTGAGCATTCAGATAATCAGCCCCAAACCACCCCCAGTGCCACCCCCTGCCCTGTCATTGCTGTCGGCTGGGGGGGAGAGAGCAGAGGGCACAGGAGGGGATTTTGGGGGCCAAAAATAATGGAAATGATGATGGTGACACGTCTCAACTGGCATCTCTGCAGGGCTGGGCACCTCCTGCCAGAGCTGGATGGATCTCTTGTCCTGCAGGTGCAGCCTCAAGGTTGTTTTGTAAACTTTTGTGGATAGTGTTAAAAAAGGGGAAAAAAACCCGAAAGGCACAGTAAAAAAACTGCTCCAAGTTCCCATCCATCTCCCAGCCCAGGCGAGATGGGTCCCCGCTGGACACGCTCGGGCTCAGCCAGGCACGAGAAACGACTGCTGTGCCCTGGCTGGCTGATTATTTCGGAGGGAAATGGCTCTCCCTGGTCCCCCTTCAGCCCCCCCAGCACGTGTTCAGGACCAGGGGAGATCTCCAGGGCCCTGAGCACGAGCTGGAAGTTAAATGCAGGCTTAAACACTTTGTTGAACTCGGGCCATGATCTGCTGTGGGTGCTTGGCTGCAAATCCGAGTCCCTGCTCAGGTGAGCAGCTCCCTGTGCCTGCAGATTCCAGGCCTGGAGCAGCCTTTCCCCTCTGCCTTCTGGAAAAGGGGATGCAAAATGAATTGTTCCCCCGTGGCTCAGCTGAGTTGGTGCTGGAACAGGTGGGAGTGGTCGTGGATTGATTCCCGTGGTGTGAACACGGCCCTGATTTGATCCTGCCGAGGGCTGAGCCCCAGGAGCATCTCCCACCTCCTCCACCGTCCCATTCCCGGCAAAAACCATCAGCATTCCCCCAAAAAACCCCCAAGGACAGAGCCCCTTAAAGGCTGTGATTTTGTAGGTGTGGAGGAACAGCCTCTTCGATCACTGGGAGGGGAGGGGGGGGGGCTCAGCCCGAGCTGGGTGCTCCTGCAGTCCCAGACTGACATTCCAGGTATGGGCAATTAATTTGATTTCCTTTGAAAATGGAGCAGCCTGAGGAGCTCTGGGCAGGGGGAGGCACCCACCACTCATGCGGGGCTGATCCCCCAGGGGGGTCCCCTTTGCTGTTTCCCCCTGAGTGGGGGATCCAGCCCAGGCTCCCCCTGGGACAGGAGGGGCCAAATTGCCCACAAACCCCCCCCAAAATGCTGTGAGTGCCCCCTCCCATCCCCTCCCTCCCTCCAAGGGCAGCAGCTGAGAGCACCATAGGTGCCTCATCCACTATTTATTGTTGTTGTTATTTATTATTAAAGCCCCGACCAGCCTTTCCCAGGCCCCCTGCTGAGGGAAACGCTCCATAAGCCATTCCCTGCTCCCCGGCTGGGATGGGGAACGTGGAACTGGAGCAGCTGCAGGCAGAGCATCACCAGCACCATCCCTGTTATCCAGAGGGACGGGAGGGAGGCCCTTCCTCCTGCAGAGAGCACAGCCAAGCTGTGGGAGCCTGGATTCTCCAGCCAGGGGGCTTTGCTGCAGCACACCAGGGAAGTTTTGGGGTGCAAAGCCCAGGATTTTGGAGTGAAAAGCAGGGAGAACAGGGATTTTTCAGGCATTTTCTATTCCCTTCCAGGGGGTGCAGCCCCTGGGGTGCTGAGGAGGGGTCGTGCAGGGGCTCAGCTGCCAGCCCAGAGCACAGGGATGCTCTGGAAAAAGGGAAGCAGGGTCTGACCCGGGATGCTCCCGACTCCAGGGCTCTGTGCCTGGGCCCCCAAGGGCAGGGCAAGCACAGGGCAGCCCAAAAATAGAAACAACATGTTGTGCTTTTTCTCTTGGAGCAGCAGCAGTAATTAACCAGCCAGCAGCTTTAGGGGTACCAGGGGATGGCACTTCCCATTCCTGAGCTCTCACAGATGCTCTGGACAAGAGGATCCCGAGTTTCTCAAGGCCAAGAGATCATCACCGACCCCAGACATCCCCTCAGCCGAGCCTGGGGGGCCTGGGGGGCTCAGTGGGGCTGGGGGGGAATGAGCAGGGGTGGCCTTCAGCACCTTCTGGTTGTCTCCATCCATCTGGGATGTCAAAGGTTTGTTTGGAAATGGTTTTCCTCATCTCCAGGCACTGGTTTCTCCCCCATCCCCCGCCATTCCTTGGCTGTTCTTCAGGTTCGATTTCTCCTTTTTT
>NW_020956389.1:30510-92225 GCF_003031625.1 Empidonax traillii
TTTTTTACCAAAAAAAAAAGAACAAACAAACAAACTAAAAAACCCCCAGGGAAAACCGAACTGCGAAACTGAAAAACAGCAACATAAACAAAACAAAACAACAACAAAAAAAGGGGTTTTGTGGACTTGACCCAGAGTCGAGGTGGGGTTTGGGGGCAGAGGAGCAGAGCTGCCCAGGAGGCTGGCAGGGCCTCCCTCTGGTCCTGGTGGGGTCTGGATCCGTGTGCAGGCTCAGGATGTGTCCGTGGCTCCCAAAAGCACCCGCTGGGAGGGCTTGGATGGGCCCGAGCCCCAGGGGGATGATGCCCCGAGCGGTTGAAGAGCCATAAGGATGATCAGCTGATCACCCCTCCCCGTGTCCCCCTGGCACCAGAGACCCCCCAGAGGTGTCACCTCCTTCGCTGGACTGTCCCTGGTTCGGAGATATGAGGAAAAAAAAAAGCCTTTTCCTTTGGGATCCATGGTGGGCTTTGGTTTCTTTTTTTGGGTTTTTTTTGAGCATTCAGATAATCAGCCCCAAACCATCCCCAGTGCCACCCCCTGCCCTGTCATTGCCGTTGGCACAGGAGGGGATTTTGGGGGCCAAAAAAAATGGAAATGATGATGGTGACACGTCTCAACTGGCATCTCTGCAGGGCTGGGCACCTCCTGCCAGAGCTGGATGGATCCCTTGTCCTGCAGGTGCAGCCTCAAGGTTGTTTTGTAAACTTTTGTGGATAGTGTTAAAAAAGGGGAAAAAAACCCGAAAGGCACAGTAAAAAAACTGCTCCAAGTTCCCATCCATCTCCCAGCCCCGGCGAGATGGGTCCCTGCTGGACACGCTCGGGCTCAGCCAGGCACGAGAAACGACTGCTGTGCCCTGGCTGGCTGATTATTTCGGAGGGAAATGGCTCTCCCTGGTCCCCCTTCAGCCCCCCCAGCACGTGTTCAGGACCAGGGGAGATCTCCAGGGCCCTGAGCACGAGCTGGAAGTTAAATGCAGGCTTAAACACTTTGTTGAACTCGGGCCATGATCTGCTGTGGGTGCTTGGCTGCAAATCCGAGTCCCTGCTCAGGTGAGCAGCTCCCTGTGCCTGCAGATTCCAGGCCTGGAACAGCCTTTCCCCTCTGCCTTTTGGAAAAGGGGATGCAAAATGAATTGTTCCCCCGTGGCTCAGCTGAGTTGGTGCTGGAACAGGTGGGAGTGGTCGTGGATTGATTCCCGTGGTGTGAACACGGCCCTGATTTGATCCTGCCGAGGGCTGAGCCCCAGGAGCATCTCCCACCTCCTCCACCGTCCCATTCCCGGCAAAAACCATCAGCATTCCCCAAAAAAAACCCCAAGGACAGAGCCCCTTAAAGGCTGTGATTTTGTAGGTGTGGAGGAACAGCCTCTTCGATCGCTGGGAGGGGAGGGGGGGGGGGCTCAGCCCGAGCTGGGTGCTCCTGCAGTCCCAGACTGACATTCCAGGTATGGGCAATTAATTTGATTTCCTTTGAAAATGGAGCAGCCTGAGGAGCTCTGGGCAGGGGGAGGCACCCACCACTCATGCAGGGCTGATCCCCCAGGGGGGTCCCCTTTGCTGTTTCCCCCTGAGTGGGGGATCCAGCCCAGGCTCCCCCTGGGACAGGAGGGGCCAAATCGCCCCCAAACCCCCCCCAAAATGCTGTGAGTGCCCCCTCCCATCCCCTCCCTCCCTCCAAGGGCAGCAGCTGAGAGCACCGTAGGTGCCTCATCCACTATTTATTGTTGTTGTTATTTATTATTAAAGCCCCGACCAGCCTTTCCCAGGCCCCCTGCTGAGGGAAACGCTCCATAAGCCATTCCCTGCTCCCCGGCTGGGATGGGGAACGTGGAGCTGGAGCAGCTGCAGGCAGAGCATCACCAGCACCATCCCTGTTATCCAGAGGGACGGGAGGGAGGCCCTTCCTCCTGCAGAGAGCACAGCCAAGCTGTGGGAGCCTGGATTCTCCACCCAGGGGGCTTTGCTGCAGCACACCAGGGACGTTTTGGGGCGCAAAGCCCAGGATTTCGGAGTGAAAAGCAGGGAGAACAGGGATTTTTCAGGCATTTTCTATTCCCTTCCAGGGGGTGCAGCCCCCGGGGTGCTGAGGAGGGGTCGTGCAGGGGCTCAGCTGCCAGCCCAGAGCACAGGGATGCTCTGGAAAAAGGGAAGCAGGGTCTGACCCGGGATGCTCCCGACTCCAGGGCTCTGTGCCTGGTCCCCCAAGGGCAGGGCAAGCACAGGGCAGCCCAAAAATAGAAACAACATGTTGTGCTTTTTCTCTTGGAGCAGCAGCAGTAATTAACCAGCCAGCAGCTTTAGGGGTACCAGGGGATGGCACTTCCCATTCCTGAGCTCTCACAGATGCTCTGGACAAGAGGATCCCGAGTTTCTCAAGGCCAAGAGATCGTCACCGACCCCAGACATCCCCTCAGCCGAGCCTGGGGGGCTCAGTGGGGCTGGGGGGGAATGAGCAGGGGTGGCCTCCAGCACCTTCTGGTTGTCTCCATCCATCTGGGATGTCAAAGGTTTGTTTGGAAATGTTTTTCCTCATCTCCAGGCACTGGTTTCTCCCCCATCCCCCACCATTCCTTGGCTGTTCTTCAGGTTCGATTTCTCCTTTTTTTAATTTTAACTTTTTGATTTAATTTATTACCTTGACTTTGAGAACAGGAGTAAAAGTCCTCCTTTCTGCTCCTCCTCCTCCTCCTCTTCCTCCTCATTGTCCTCCCCAACAGCACCGTGGATCTCACGCACCGGAGCTGCTCCCAGCAAAGCCACCGGGAACATTGTGTGCCAGGCTCTATTTTAAGCACCCAATAAAACCGATTTTTGGAGTGGCTCCATCACTGTGTCCTTCCTTCCCGCAGCCCTTGGCACCTGCCAAGGTCCCACATCCCCAGCACCCACCACAGGGCACTGCTGGGCTCCTGCTGCTCCATCCCTGCCTGCTCCAGAGGCTCCTAGGCCCTGGGAGGAGCTGCCACGGGTTTATTAGTTCGTTAGAGAATCAAATCAGGCCTCTCCTCCTCCTCTCTCTCTCTCTCCAGCACTTCCTCAAGAACGATTTAAATTAAACCCCGACCTCCCTGGGAAATGTCAGCAGTGTTATCCATATGCATGATGCCATTAGGATGGAGCAGGTGCAGCTCCCGGGACCTGCAGGAGGAATCTTCCTGTCAGTCAATCTGCTCAGCAATCAGCCCCTTCCAGGTGCCCCAGCTCTGCCCCCTCACAGGCCACAGGGGAGGGAAACTGAGGCACAAAGCTGTGACTTGCTTTGTGACACCCCGGGGTCCCCAGGGCAGGGAGGAGGAGAAGGCAGGAGCGAGGGAAGGGGAGTTCCAAGTGGTTTGTTGGATCGTGGGATGAAACTTCCCTTTCCAGGACCCTGGAAGCAGCTGGATGAGACCCCAAGGAATGCCAGGCTTTGGCAGGGATGCAGCCATTCCAGCAGGAGATGGGAGACAGGGAGGGGGGAAAAGCTCCCACCCCTGCAACGAGAATCAGCCAAAACTGTTAAAAAAAAACAGCACAAAAACCCACCCCAGATGTAAAGGGAGGTCTGTGGTGTCACTGCTCTGCTGGGGTCCCCTGGGAAACCCCTGGAGAGCTGGGAAGTTCTAGTGTGGATAGCAAACAGCTGCGATCCCTGCCAATCCTCCCTAAATCTCGAGCAGTGTCTTGTAAATCATTAATTACAAGCAAATTGCAGCCTCCACCGGTGAGCACACGGACGGGGCTGATGAATATTTCAAACTGCCACGGCCCCGGATCTGAGGGGACTCGGGGAGGGCAGATGGGAGCGACAGTTTATTATTAAACACCAGATCCCAGCTCCTGAGCAGATAAATAATGCAGGGCCCGGCTGCTGAGAGGAGGGGAATGACTGGTTTTGGGGGAGGAGCCCTGGGCTCTCCCCCCCCACCCCAAAAAACCCTCAAAACCAAACATGTGAGAAAGTGGGGGAGGAAAGAGCCTTTTCTCCTGTTTGGAAGCAAAATGCAGCGTGAGCTGGAGAAGCCAGAGGGGCTGGGAGCTCCTGACCCCTCCTGCCACGTTTTGCCTGGAAATGGCTTTGATCTGACAGAGGGCAGGGTTGGGTGGGATATTGGGAAGTTATTCCTCCTCCCTGTGTGGGGCTGAGCCCTGCAGGGAGAGCAGGAGCTGCCTCTGGGGTGCTGGAGATGGAATTTGCGGTGAGCTCTGCTCAGCCCTGACAGTGAAGCACTTACACACTCCAACTACGGGAGCTGCCCTGGCCCTGCAAAGTGCTGATGCCCACCTGGTAAATCTTTAATTGGCACTGGAAGGGAACTGGGAGCTCACCAGTACGGAGAACACCATCAATATTTAATCTGGGCACTGATTGCACAAACCAGGTTAAGGGGAAGGAGGGAGAAGACAGATTAAAGTGGCACCTATAGAGCATTAAATCCAGGGAAAGTCATCAAAGTGGATAAATAAAATATCCTGCCAAGGCAGGAGGAAGTGCTGGGGAAGGCACCAGCCCTCTGCCCTGGCACCCACCGGGCTCAGGGGGGTGTGGGGTTGGTTAAACAGGGGGCAGAGCCCGAGGACCTGCAGCCTGTTGGTCCCCACAAAGAGGGGGGGACAAGGAAAACCAATCCCCAGCCGTGGGATTGTCCCTCAGTGCCTTTTCCTGGGGGGGTCTGTGCAGCCTGGAGGGAGGGAGGGCTGCAGGGAGCTGCCAGTGCCACGCACAGCCAGCGGGTGCCATCTAGTGAACTGCCTGCCTCCTCCAGGGCTGCTGCCACCCTGCTCTGGAAAATAACCTAAAACAGCTGGAAAAGGGGTAAAAACCCCCCTGGCACTGCCACAGGACAGTGAGGTGCTGGTTCCCCTCCTGGGAAACTGGATGTCAGAGGAAAGGGACTGGGAATGGGCTGGAAAAGAACCCAGCAACGGCTGGCCCAGGAGGGGAATGCAGAGCTGCTGCTGTTCCTGCTGGATTTTGCACACACAGATGTTGGTGCAGGGCAGACACATCCACAGGAAGGACACCCCCCCCCCCTCTCTGGAGAGGACACACAGGAGGATCCCAGGCTGCTCCTGGAAGGTTCCCCCCTGACTGCAGAACAAATGAAAACAAAACCCACGGGATCGGAGAATGAGCTCGATTTAATTAAATTCATCTTCTGCAGGACATAAAAAAAAAAAAAAAAAAAAAAGGTCAATTTTGTGGTACAAGCCTTATTTAAATAGTGCAAACACACAGGTGATGTTCAGCAAGAGCTGCTGTTTGTCACTGGTGGGGGCACAGTGGGACTGGGGGTTTTCCTGGACAAGGAAAACGTGCCTGGGAACACCAGGCTGTGGGAGAGGGACGTGGGGAGATCCAGGAGGGCATCACTCTTCCCAGAAGAGCCAGACTTGACCTCTGCCAGAGGTACAAGGTATTCCTGCTGCCTTCGTGGATCTCCTGCTGCTCCTCAGCCCTGGTTGTGCCCTCTGGGAGTTGAAGACCCCCCGAATCCTTTCAGGGTTCCAGAAATTGCATCTTCCTGACGCAGCTGCTCAGGTGACAGGGCAGGGGTGTCCCCACAGAGGTGTGGGCAGCAAGAGCACCTGGCTGGGGTAAAACAAACCAGGAACAGGAGTGCAGCCACCTCAGCTGCCCGTGGCCATCAGGGGAAGAGGGTGCAGAGGGGGATGTGGCTCCCAGGTGGGCACAGGCAGGGCCAGGCCTGTCCCCAGAGGAGCAGGGAACGCTCCAGGCACTGGGCACGGATCAGGAAGGGATTGCAGAGCTGAGGAGCCGCTTGTCTGCAGGACAGCTGTGCTTCTGGAGCTGTGCCAAACCCGTGGGCCTCACTCTTGGGGCAGCATCTCCCTCTCAGGGATCCCGACACTGCTCACAGCAGGGGGCAAAGAGGATTCACAGGACTCGAGGAATTCCTCAGTCAGCTTATGGATAAAGAGGCTCTTTCTTCACTCGTGGAACCTTCCGGAATGGCCAGCCTCCACTGAAGGCCTCTAGTGAGAGCTCTTCTCCTGGGAGATGAAGCTCAGAACAGGCAGAACCCCGGAGGGGCTTCGGGACACTTGGTTTCTGCTCCATTTCCACTGCCATTTGTCCCAGTGCCACTTCCCCTCTGCAGGCACAGCTTCTGAGGAGCATTAACACCCCCTCAGCACAGGAGGGACTTTGGGAGAGCTGAAGGGAAGGCCGATGAGCTGCGAACAAGTCACTGAGCAACTGAGAAGAGGCACTTCAGCTGGAAATACTCTGGGGAGCAAAGGGGCTGTGCTGACCTCTGGCTGTCGAGACGCAGAGTTTACAAACACATTTTCACGCTGCAGAGCACCGAGACCCACACACTGGAGAGCTTCAGAGCTTCCATGCTCTATTTTAAATACCCAACACAGTCAGAAATCCGGTGCCAAAATTCCTGTCAAGGAAAAACCTGACCTTACAGCCCCGGCAGCAGGTTCCTGTGAACAGCAAACAGCAAAAGGCAGTAAAAGAGATCACACATTTTAGTTTGGGCATTGAAAAGACAGTTGTGCCCACAAGTTGTGCGCACAGGGGTGCACTGAGGGCTACCAAGGACCTCTTGTCTCTTATTGCACTTCAAAACCACCGGAGAGGGAGGACCTGCCGTGAGCAGACAAAGGATCCCCCAAGAAGAGCATTTCTGACCCCAGGTGAACTCCTGTGGGAAAGGGAATTCCCAGCACCACAGCTGAGTGCTCTGAGCTACTTCTCCACCCCCTAAAAGTGGCACAGGAGTGAGTGTTTCACTCCCAGACCTGGCAGAAGGGGCTCCTGGTGAGCTGCTACGCACTGGGATTTAACTGTAGGCAATAAAAGATTCTTTTCCTCCCCTCCTTCCAAGCCCCAACCTGGGCAAGCCAGAGCTCCACCAAGGGACTGGCACTGCGATAGCTTATTCTTCTGGGACAGGAATATCCACTCAAGACTGTGGTGCCTTAAGGGCACGGAATATTCGACTTAAAAACATCGGAGGAGTTGGCAAATGGACCCTGTAAACAACAAATCAGAGAGACAGAAAAGCACTACACTGAAAATGCCCCCCAGGTTCACCCCAAACTGCCCCACTGAAATCCCATTTAACTGGGCAAGATGCACAGGGATCTCAGCGGGATTTTGGGAGGGATGTTCAGCTCAAAACTCTCCTGACTTTTGTTCTGGTCAACTCAAATCACACCCTTTTCAGCGTGTCCAGATGTGGGTGATTCACTCCAACGGCTTTGAGCAAAACATGCGAGCTTTCAGAAGCAATTGTGGCAAAGGGGAATTCACAGTATCCAAAAGTGCCACAGTGCACCCTGCTGAGCCCTGAAAAGGGGAAAAAAAACCCACCTGAAAAGGGAAAAAAAAACACGTGGAAAGGTGGAAAAACCCACCTGAAAAGAGAGGAAAAAAAGCCATATGGAATGGAAAAAAAAAACCCCACACTTGAAAAGGGCGGGAAAAAAATGAAGAGGGGAAAATACCCACCTGAAAAGGGGGGAAAATACCCACATGGAAAAGGAGAAAAAACCCACTTGCAAAGGGGGAAAAAACCCACCTGGAAAGGGGAAAAAAAACCCACTTGCAAAGGGAAAAAAAAAACCAAACACCTGAAAAGGGGAAAAAGCCACACGGAAAGGGAAAAGAAACCACCTGTCAGGCCCTCCCTCGGGTAACTGCAGGGGTAAAGCTGCTAGATCCCATCGAGATTAAAGTGCATGGCCAGCAATTGAAGAGCCTTTTAGTTCAAGTGAACAATAAATCACCTTTTCCACAGGGACTGATTCCCATGGATGGTGCACTGAGGTGCTCTGGGCACAGCTGCCACCAGCGATCCCAATTACAGCCAGCAGGGAGAGCATCCCAGGGCTCTGGGAGGACGGGATGGGGGGTCTCGCAGCGATTTGGTAGCACCTACTCTGGGATTTTGCAAGGAAACAACAACAACAACTCGTGGTCTGCTGGAACCTTCTGCTGGGCAGGTTTTGGACCTGCTGGGGCTGGACCAGCACGTGGAGAGCGGGAAAACAAGGAGGAACAGCCCAGGGAACGAGCAGGAACTTCTCCTGCCGCGTCTCCACGAGCTCCAACTGCTGAAGAGCTGAAAGGTGAAGGTTCTGTTGGTCCCCCAAAGGGTCTGGGAAACAGGGACAGTGAGGGAATGGAGCCCAGCCTTGGGTATCACCTCAGGGAAGGGTGAGATTTTTTTCAATGGCAGGTTTTAACTAAGTTTTAGCAGCCAGCTCTGAAGGGGCAGAGCTGGAGTGTTAAATCACAGCGCGGGGTGGGGGGGGAATAAAAAAGAGCAGGAGAAAATTAAAAACCTGACACCCAGCACAGCCCCCAGAGTGCAACTGGTGCTTTAAAGGAGTCGCTTTTCCCCTCAAAGGCTCATGTCCTGCCTTTAAAGCTACATTGCACTCAAAAATGAGTGTATTCTGTGCAGGTTGATGAGATGAGGCACTGGGAGGTGCACTGGGAACATCCCAAAACAGGCACAGAGCTGCTGGAATCGAATCCAACCAGCAGAGCAGAGGCTGAGCTAATGCTGGGCAGGCTTGAAAGCCATGCAAGCTGACAGAAAATATATTTAAATGAAAAAAAGAATCCATGTAAATTAAATGAGCCAGTAAGAAAGCAAAATGCATCACTGTGTTCTCTACGTGACCTGAGACAGTTCCAGATTCAGAGTTTGGGAGGATTTGTTTCCTCTCTGGGAGCACAAGGACCTTCACCTTGCCTCAAAAGCCTACCAAAAAAATCAGAAATGGGGTTATTTACTTTACACTGCCCTCAGGAGAACTGATCCTTGGAGAAGGGGCTTATCTGAGCTGCAAACACCTTGGAATCCCTCCCTTCCCACCCCTGGATATTTGTCTCTACCTCAGATCAGACCCCCCTCAGAAGGCATTGATTGCACAGCTGCAGGCTGGGGCACTGACACCAGCGTGTCCCTCCCTGTTCCCTACAGACTTTAATCTCCAGGGGCACGGGAAGGGGGGCACTGCAGAGACTCCTCAGCGTGCTTGGGCAGGCTGCAATATTAATTCTCTTTGGCTTTCATTGGCTGAGCTCTGAAACTGGGGCTTAAGTGCAAGAAACCTGCTGGCTCCTTCTTGGAGGAGAAAGGCCTGGAGTGGCCCAGCTACCCCATGAAGATCCTGATGACCATCTCGATCTCCTTCCTGCACACTGGGCAGGGGGATCTCCTTTTCTTCAGCATCCTGGCACACCTGAAGCAGGCCACGAGGTGAGCAGTCCTGCCGTGGACGATGTTGCCGTCGCGGGGCCGGTGCTGGCACAGGAAGCAGGGGTTCAGCAGGGTTTTTATACTCTCCAGAGACTCGATTTCTTCCTCCTTTTTACTCTCAGCGAAGCTCAGCAGAGACTCTTTGCTCTCATGGGCCCGTGCCAGGTCCAGAGACTCGATGGAGCCGCAGGGGGGTTTGGTCTCCACCCTGAAGACACGGGTGGGCTGCCCGGCCGGAGCCGACAGGGTCCTTTTGCAGTCTGGCACGTCTATGCCCTCATCCTCCTCTTCCTCCTCCTTGTTTTTCCTGGCAGCAATGCTGGACAGGGAGAGGGAGTGGGCCAGCCTGGGCCAGTCTGAGTACCAGCCCTTGCGCAGGGCCCAGCAGCGGTAGCAGTACCGTTTGCCCGGGGAGTTGAACTTCTTGCACTTGGTGCATTGCCAGCAGTCCTGGGGGAGGGGAGGCCAGAAAACAGCAGTCAGTGAGGGTGCTCTGGTGGGAAAAGCAGCAAAGAAGCCTCACAGAGAAAAAAAAAAGGATTTATTGCCTCATTTCTAAGTTTTCTAGTTTGATTCTCAGCACCTCAGAAAGCCTAATGAAGACTTGACCCCCCCTGTGTGTTCTGCAGATGCAGATCTCAAACATTAAACCCTGCCCTCCCTCCCTGCCAGCCTTCAGCACTCTGCACGAACACAGTGCTTGTTCTCTGCTGGGCAGCTTATTGAATTCTCAGGATCCCGCTGGGAATTCCAGGGTAGAGCTCCTGGAATCAGTCAGGAATACACTACCCAGGCTCACTGATCACCGGGCATCTGTTGAATCCGCACAATTAATAGAGGTTTGCTTGATTACCCCCACACAGCAAGGGCAGGAGCTGGCCGAGCTCAGAGTCACGATTCAGCTGCCCAGTGCCAGGGACGTCCCCATTTATTCCAGCACAGGCCAGAAAATGATGCCAAAATCAGGTTGTTTTTGTGTCATCAGCTGCAAAGAGTCTCATGATCCACTTCTGCTGCCTTAAAACAAACCTCCAAGGCAGCCCAAGGACTGGGAGAAGAGAAGGACAGCTCAAGGAACAGAGCTTTGACGTCTCTCAGGACCCACCCTGAGGGGTTTGGGGGCAGTGGGGTAGAGGAGGGGTGACAGCTCAGTAATTGCTACTTGTTCTCCTCCCACCTTGCTTTGTTTCAGCAGGGAAAAGCTGTGGCGTGTCCTCTGAGAGGAGCGCAAGGGCACAGACACCACCCCAGCCACACCACCCTCCTGCCCAGAGCCGTGGCAGTCACAGGACAGCGGGCTGGGATGAGCTGGGAATTCTGTCCCCATCCCAGGGAACAAGAAACGAGGGGCAGCTCCAGGGCTGGACAGCCAGGATGGACTGATCCCTGATCCTGGCACAGAAATTCCCACGGCAAGGGTTTTTTCCAGGGTGAGGCACTCGAGTGATTACAAAGTGCTTAGCTGAGATTTCCAGATCTCTGCCCAGGACTGTCCTCCAAATTCCACATGGAATTAACCTGATTAAAACCTGCATGGAGATCAGCACTAACTTCATCCAGCCCCTTTTTATGGCCTGGAAACCCTCACCAGAGTCAGCTTCTCCTGCCACAGCCAGCAGTGGGTGTGGGATGAGCTGGCCCAGCTGGAGCTGGGATGCAGCTGCTCCAACAGGGAATGTTGTCCTGAGGGATCACCCACCTCAGAAGCAGCTTCTGTGTCCGTGTCATCACTCAAGCACTGAGAGTCCTCAAAGTCATTCAAACACACATCCTCAGTCACCTGCAAAGAGTGGAAATGTTGCAGTGATCTCCATTTGTCACGTGCCTGGCACTGCACACCCAGATTAAATGACTGGATAATCACCATGCTAATCAAGCTACTTCTATAAGTGAATGAAAAGCCATTTTTCTGGTGTTTTTATTCCAGAATGTTGATAATTCTTGCTGCATTGGCTTAGTCCTACTTGTCTGTGGTCAATGTAAACTGAGATTTTCCTCTTTGAGTCTTTTCATTTACTTTCGGCAGCTGGAACTGGTGACACTTGAAGTCTTTTCCAACCTTAATTCTATGATTCTCTGATTTATTATTCTTGAAGATATTTAGGTAAAGTTGCTGCTGGAGGTTTGATTCATTTTAAATTAATTTTATGCCTCGAAAACACACATTTAACCCAAAGCCTGAGCAGGATAGGCACCACCTTTTGTGAACACAGTGTAAGGTCTGGATGGTTCCAGTATCAGCACAGCACCACCATCAGTTAAACCCTGGAAGAGGTACCTTTGTGTCACCTTCTTTCACTTCCTCACAGTCAAGCACCTCCACCTTGAGCCCAGCACTGCCCTGGTCCAAGGGGCACTCGTTGAGGAACCACAGGTCGTCAGTAGTATCCGAAACAATGGCAGTGTCAATGTCCTGAGGGGAAAGGAACAGGGAAAACCACTCACAGCTCAGCCCAGGAGCAGCACCACAACCAGCACTCTCCCCTTTTCCTCCTCCACAACCTCCACAGCCCCGGGCAGCTTTGCCAGGAGAGAACAGGACACCTTGCTACCCTCACACACCCCTTGTTCCGTCTTCCAACTCGCAGACACCCCCCCTTCTCCCAATTTCCAGCTCTGTGCTCCTTCCCCTTCTGCCTGACCACCACCCCACAACCAGCAGGGCAACTCCTGGAGTGCAGAGGGACCTGTGAGGGCCCAGCAGGGCCTCAGGGACAGTCTGGTTTATTCAAGCAACCAACCACCTGGTGTGAAAGGCTGGGACAGGAACACACAAGGGAGAGGCTGAAAATCCTGGAGCGGGAAGGGGAAAGAAAGAACAAGAATATTTTATTGCCTTGGAACCCAAAAGAGGAGAGAAGGAGGACACAGTGCACCTGTTCCAAACGTCTACACACCTGGTTAGTCTGAATATCTGTTGATCCATTACTTCTGGACTTGTAATTGCTTCTGAGGTTGCCTAAAAACCACCATGGAAGACCAGCTACATCCCATTCCTCAAACACTAGGTCCAGTTTAGGCTTCTTGCTTTTAGAGAGGTTTTCTATTAAGTCTTTGTCTGTAAGAGCCAAGTAGAGTCTAAGTCATGCCACAACTACATTTGTTAAGAGACCAGCAGAGAAAAACATGGCCCCATCTGCTTTTAGAAACCCTTCCTGCTCCTTCTTCCCCCAGTTCCTGCTGAGGGCTCTGGGGATTCTCTGTTCCTGGTGGATCTGGCAAAACAGTGCCTGCACTGAGGGCCTGAGCATCCCAGTGAGCCCAGTGCCTCCACACTGCTACAGGTTGATTGTTATCCCAAGACTCAGAGAAACACAAACATTTCTTCCTGAGCCCTTCACCACTGAGTAGATCTTTTGAGTGACTCAGGAAGAACTGGTTTGAGTTTAGTTCCCAAGAAGGTAGGAATCCATGCTCCCCATCCAGCCTCCTTTTTAGCCTGTGCAGTTTAGTCTGTGATCCCAAACTCAGTATAAGTCTTAAGATAACCTTGAGTCTCTCTGCCTTCTGTGCCAGAGTCTCAAAGGCGCAGACAAGGCTGCTTCTCCCTCTTTTGTACACACAGGAAATATCTCCCACTCTCATTTGATCTGGAAATACCCACACTCACAAAGACCTGCTTTTACAAATTGAGTTCCTTGATATGAAAACAACCTGAGAATAGAAAGCAGAAAAATCAGGAGCATTGCTTCCAAAAACATCTGAAATCCAAGTGAGTGACCCAGGCAGAAATCCCCAGCCATTACACCAGAGGAAATGTCTCAATATGAAGGAGCTGTCTTACACTTGTGCTGGATAAAAAAAAAAAAAAACCCACTGTTGTTCAGTTCCCTGATTGGTTTGCAGGTAATGACTGCAGACAGTGCAGTCTGGGCTCTGTGTGATCAGCAGAGTCCCTTGGGAAGATAAATAGATACAAGTGTAATTTCAGCATTTAAAATACCCTTCAGCAAGGTCTGTAAGATATTCCGTGGCATTGTTCAGTGACAGATGTGCTTCTGGGGTTTAACCTGCCATTTCCTTCAAAGCATTTGTTTGCTTATGAGACCAAAGAGCCCAGGCAGAAAACACATCTATCATAAAATACCTTTGGTCAACATTTGTGTTCTCTCAGCCTTTAGCATAAACCGATGGGTTTTAATGATTGTACTCCAAACCAGGGTTTTACTGGCGTCCCAAAATCCTCCTCCGGTGTTTGCTGATGCAGAGGAGGAGCAGAAGGGCTGGTGCAACGTGGTGTTGGTGCAGGAGAGCCAGGACTCACCTTGATGAGTGTCACAGTTCTGCTCTGAGGTAGACAAAGCAGAGGCCTTGCTCTCCTCCCCCGCAGCGCTCCCAGCACCAGAACCTTCCTCCTGGCTGAGCTGCAGGGAGGAAAACGCAGGTGTTAGTCCACCAGAGCTTATAGGGACAAGGGGATGTAGCACTTCCATTCCGAGTCACCAGCTGCAGGACAAGGCCAAGCAGTTATGAGGAGGAATAAAAAGTTTCTGAGCAAAATCTACATGCTATTTACCCTTGACAAAGCCTAAGGCACCTGTAAATCAGCACACACATGTACTTCCAACCTAGGAAAAATCTTTAGCTTGGCAGAAGTCCCAAAGTTGCCATCTTTCATGCAGTAAAAACGTGGTATTTGTGACTCTCTGGCCCCCAGAGTGAACAGATGCCTCCCAGACCAGGCTGCCCTCACCCCAAATCACACCTGGAGACGAGTTTGAAGGTGCCAAGATTTTTCCTAGGTTTCCAATTCTGCCTGAAAGCTCGAAAAACAATCCTAACTAAACACAAAAAACACTTGGTCACACGTTTTAGGAAGCTTAGTTATTTGGCAATTCCTACTCAGGGAAGGGGATGGGAGAGAGGGGGAGAGACGAGGAAAAGCAGAGCAGGCTGGAGGAACTGAGGACTAGAAGTGCTACACCCCAGAGAAACGCGCTCAGAGACTGGAACTCTGTTATGAGGAGAACAGAGAAGGGTCACTCTGTCCCTGCCTGTGGACTCCAAGAACTTTTCAGGAAGGGTGAGGACCTGGCAGCCAAGCAACACAAAGTTCTGGCAGTCCACCATGCACAGGTACAGAGAAGGGGCACTCTGTACAACAAAAGAAACCACCCAGCAGTGGGTTTACCTTCAGCTGGTCTTGGCTTGGCTTATCGACGCTCTGCTCCTTTGGGAGAGTCTGTGCAGCATCTAGATGGCAGGTAAAACAAGAGAAAAAACCTTCCCCAGTAATAACCATTCTCACAACACAGAGGGCCTTCACAAGCAACCAACGAGCCAGGCTTGGCAGACCAGCGAGAAACCCTTGAGGAGCAAAGCCCTTCCTTCCTCAGAAAGCACGAGGAGGCAGCAGCTCATGGAATACAGGCTGTGGCAGCCCATGGAGAAGATAAAAACAGCAGGGAAGAATCTTCTTCCCAAAGAGAAAAACTGCTCCTGTGCCTACAGCCTGTCCTGCCATGACGAGCTCCAGGGACACGACACAAGGTCTGCCAAAGGCAGGGACCCCCCGAGCGTGGGGAATCCCACCGGGATCAGATCCATGCTGAAGAAGGGGAACAGGGCAGAGCAAGATTTTTATAACTACCTGAGGATTTCTTCTCTTTCAGGCAGGAAAATCACCTTTTTAAAGGGTGTGGGCATGAAGAACAAAGACTAGACTGAAGAAGGGAAAATTCCATGCACAGCCAGCTCTTTCCTGGGCAGCTGTGGACACATCCCTAACACAATTTGATCCAGATGATTCTGCTGGCCCCAAGAGTTAATTAAAAAGACCAAGCTAAATAGCAAGAACAATCCAATTAAGAGAACTTTCTACATAACAGGAGGTGCACTTAGGAAGCCTGTCCTTCAGACAGAATGGCTGGCTAGAGAACAAAAGCTCCAAGGATGGCTCCTGCTCGCTCCCCTTTCCATTTAGCAGAGAAATTCCCTGCTGAGTGCCAGGCACACAGGAGGAGTCTGATTCACACCATGAATCACAGCACTGCCATGAAGACACTCAGAACTGTTGCTACAGGCAAAAATTAGACCACAAAGTGGCCATCAAATGGAGCAAAACCCAGGACAGGATGACATGGCTCTGTCCCTCATTGCTTTAGCTCACCTTTCCCTTCCTGCTGCCATCACCCTACAGCTCCTACAGCTGGTTATTTAATACCTGAAGGAAAACAGAAGCCAAGCGGCTCATCCATCATTGCTTTGGCTCTGCAGGGACACTGGAACAGATGTAGACTCACCCTTCTACCACTTTATAAATTTTCACTGGGTGAAAAACCCTGCACTGACTGGAAGGCTCCCCTTTTAGGAGCCAACACATCCCACACAGAATGTCCCTGAAGTGAGGGATTCCTAAATACACCTGGGGAGAGAGTTGGCCAAGGAAGGGGGAAAGAGCTGGCCAAGGAAGGTGTGAGATCAGATGGTGGCCTGATAAAGAGCCCTGTGTAAGAGCTCATTCCTCATTCTCAAGATGTGCTGCAGCCACTTTTCCTTCTCCAAGTGCACTTCAAATAATCTGCAAAATGATGAGCTGACAAGCCCTGATTTGGCCAGTGAACTCAAGCAGCTACTGCAGAACACGACACATGAAGAACCCTTTAAGTCCTAAAATTCTGGTTATTCCTGTGCTGGGATGAAGGAAAAGCAACGCCTGGAGTGCCCCTCCCTGGGGATCTGTCCGGAGCCTGGTCTGCCAAGCTTGTTTCGTTTCAGTCACACACACACAGGTCTAACTCAGGACCTCCTCTGGCAGCTTTAAGGTTACCCCAAGACTGCACCACACACACACACACACAGGCACACACCAGGGAAAGGGGACAGGCCAGCAAACAGTGTTTGCTGGGATCCTCTGCTCTCCACACAGACTGCCTTAGGGAAGAGCCAGCACATCAGCAGGGAGGCAAACAGCACTCACACAGGTATTGTACAGCTTTAGGAGAGTCCACCTCAAAAGATCCTTCTTTAGAATTGAAGCAAGGGGACCTCAGAGGCACCAATATGGACTAAGCACTCCAGGGCCGTGTTTTTTCAGTTTCTAAATCTGCACAAGCTTTTTATGCACTTGTGCAAAAATAGCCTGAGCCTTTGTAAAGAACTAAGTCCATATTATCTGCTTAGAGCACCCAGGAAATATGGCACGAGACTCCACAGCTCTCCCAGTGCAGCTCCCTCACAGGATGTTTTTTTCCAATGGAGATTACCAGCCCCACAGTGGGAGCTGGCTGCAAGGAAGCCATCAGCCAGGATTAATTTAAGAATAAATTTCCATTTATGACTGAAGGACTTTTGATGGAGCCAGATTTGATTTCTCTTATGAGCTGGGAAAGCAACAGTGACCTTTAAAGGTTCAAGTGTCTGATTAAAGTCCAGACTTCTGGCTCGCAGAGCTCGCTGGATTTCTAGTGCTGTTATGGATTATGAAAGTCTAAAATGAGGTGAGAAGGAGGAGCTGCAGCTGGAAAACTGAAAAATACTGAGAAAATCAATAATGATTTGGATGGGACACTCCAGCCACGTTGATTTGTTTATCCACAGCATTTAGCTCCCTGAAATTTGGCCATTTTTAGGCAGCCACATCACTCAAACAGCTCCCTGCTCTGGCATCACAGCTCTACTGACACACAGAAAAGACACATACTCCAAGAGATTGTCTCAAAACCTTCATCAGCAGTTTATTCCAGCTTGACAAACATTTCTGTGTCTGGTTTTCATTACTTACCAGGTTATAGCAACACTACATTGAAAAGCCCTGCCCGGACTGTGACCAACCTACCTGTGAGCGCAGCCGCCGTCAGGTTCCGTTTCAACATGTCATACAGGGGGCTGTGGGAGGGAGGCACAGTGAGTGTTCCCGCACAAACCACCCTCACCCTGCTGAGACGGGGCACGGAAATCCCTTTCCTTACCCAGAGGGGACACTGGAAACACAGTGGGGGTTTTTTTTGGCCACTGACTCACTGATTGTTACAAAGTTCAGCTCAGGGCTCAGCTGCAGATGGAGATTTTTGATCGAGTGAGACCAGGGGTTTGAGGAGGTGCAGGAATAAGAGGGGGGAGAGATGTCCCCTCAGGCAGCTCAGTGCCTGGACCATTCCCTGGCTCCAAGGGATGGTCCTGGAGGGACTCAGCTCCCACTTGTCACCCCCGTCCCCACCAGGGAGGTTTATGTGACAGTGACACCAGGAGCTCGTGTCTCAGTGACATCCTCCTCACACAAGCCGGGTTCAAGGTGACTTTCCCCCCTACCTTGGATCTTTTACAGAGAAGCTGTCCAGGCCCAGCAGCTCTCCCAGCTGATCCCCTCCACAATAGACCATGTGCTGCTGCCTTTTGTCGTAGAGCTGCCTCACCATGATGTACTGGCCCAGGTAATGCATCACCTGCGGGTACAGAGCACACCCTCAGCCCCACCTGCAGCTGAAACCCAACCACCAAAAACCCCTGGGAGTTTAAGTGAATTCACAGAGTTTGCCTCCTGCTGCCCTGTGCAGCGTGAGCCAAATCATACCTGGCTTCTTGTGCCTCCCAGCCCAGGGAGAGTTATGATTTATGACTCTGCTGTAAGGTTTGGAACTATTAGCCCTGGACAAGGAGGAAAACTGAGGCCAGGATGGAAAAACAGCACCATCCCAGTCAAAAGAACAAGCTGTTCCCAAAGGCTGCCCCCACTTCCAGTGCTGCCCCTCAGGACACAGCCTGCCAGGTGTAAAATGAACCCCATTAGTATCACAAAGAAGGATGGAGAGGAAACATCCTCCAGCTACAACCCAAAGCACTGTAATTCCTCTGGAATTTCCCCAGGGGAAAGCAGAGGGCATTAAGCACAATACAGGCAAGTTCCATCCCCCAACACCCACCAAAGTGACCCCAAAGTGTCCCCAAAAAGTTGCCAGCAGTGCTGCACTCCCTGCAGAAAACCCAGCTGAGCTGAAGTGTTAATCCCTACAGGTAACCTGCACTTAATACTCAGCTCTGCCCATTTAAACCATCCAATTTGTTTTTGCACAAATTTTTAGAAGCTAAATAAGTTATTTAAATGCATAAGTGTTAAATTAAGTCACAGGGCTCTGCAGGAAGATTTGACACATATAATAAAAAACCACTGCATTTAATTCTTTGCAGGCAGGATCTTCTTGTAAATCACACTGTCATTTTTTTAATCGTGTACATATATTGCATTTTAATCTTAAAATAAATGAAAACACAGGGTCTCTCAGGTTAAGCTGACAAGCCATTTCGAGGGAAAGTTAAAAAATATCAACTGGAATCCAATTTTTAAGGCTTTGGTACATTTAACAGAGGATAGCACAACGGAATAGAATCTTCTACACTCTCTTAGGAATGTGATTATCCCATCTCTCCTTTTTCTACAGAGGTTTCTGATTTTCAGGGATAAATAATATTTCACACTCTTATTCCAGTTCCTCCAGGGGCATTATGATCAATCAAGCCAGAACAGTCCTACTGTTCTGGTGAAATATCCTTATTTTGCAGATAGGGGTTCAAACTACAGGAAAATTAAGAGCCAGTCCCATCCCAACTCCCAGAAAAGCAGGGCCAGGCACAGCCTGGAATGTGAGCCCACCTCCTTGAGGGTGAAGGTGTCTCCTTGGGCTCCTGCTGCCTGCAGAATCCTCAGGAGTGGCAGTGTGGGCCTCACCTGGAACACAGAGCAGAGCTTTGTTGGAAGGACAGGAAGCAGAGCCCTGCTGAGAGACATCCCATCACCCTGGCACAGCCACTGGGCAAGAGGAAAAAAAAACCAGCCCAGGAATCCAGGCAGCCAGCTCCAAAGGCTCCCCTCCTCTGTGGATGTGCCTGCTCTGTTTTCTCACTGTGGTGTTTCTCAAATGCATTTTCCAGCTCAAACACAACAGCTCGTGTCCAGCCTCAAGTCTCTTCCTCAAAAAAGCAGCTTCTGCAGTAGGAAAAAGCTCAGCAGAGCTCCAGCAAGTGCTTGTACCAGCACATGGCTTTTAATAAGACGAAATTATGTGTTTGTTCAGTCATTTCTCTAATGACCACTCTCAAATGGGTTTTGAAGGAACTTCTCAGAAGTCTCCTTGTGATGAAAGAAGCAACCCAGTCAGCTGGATGGTTCTAAAACGGGCCCTCAGCTCCCCCCGTCCTGATGGAAGTGTTTGTTCCACCCTGCCCGGGACATGAGTGTTGACAATCAATATTTTGTCACTATTATCAGAGCCTATTTACTTTTTTTTTTTTTTTTTTTCCATGCAGAGCGAATTGAATAAATAAGCATTGACATCAATTCTGCACAGGCCTTGGCTCCAGTTCAAAGCTTCTAAATAAAGCCTCAAATGGGAAATGCTCAACTCCCCATCAGTTTATTTCCACTCCCACCACATTCCCTTACATCTTGGGGATGTGTTTTTTTTAACAAGGAATTGGCTCTGGAAGGTTGGATGCCTGGCTTGGAGGAGACTTTCTGATTTTATTTTTTTTTTTTTTTTACACCAGATTTCTGCTGTTATTGGCAAATCTCTTTTCTCTGAGTGGCTGGTATTGAGTCACACTCAAAACACACACTTGCCATGTTGGTCTTGGCTTGCACCTGCAAATACCTTTTGTTCCAGGAACAGCTGATAACAGGAGTACTTCATGTCCAAAGCCACCTGAACACACACTCACAAAGGCCTGGGGATGCATTACCAGACAAAGTTTAACATGCAAGGTTACAAAGCTCCAGTACAGCTGTCCCAGAGTGCAGCTCCAGGAGGAATGGTGAGCATGGAATATTCCAAGGACAGGCTCAGCACAAAAATATTCACTGTGTTATTTTTCCATCTCCAGTTTTCCCTTCCTTCCCCTTTAAATAACGTTCATAAATGATCTGAGAGTGAAAGATAACACAACTCCTCAGGATGAAAGCCCCTTCTCCATTAGGGTAAATTCTCCTTACTTAAATATACCTGGAGAGCTTGGATTTAATGGAAGAAATCACTGCTCTGAGGGGAAAGCAGCAAAGATAAGTGGAGGAAATAACAGCAAATTACCTGGTTAGCTTGTCCCAGAGTGATCCTGCAGGAGCTCTCAGCTGCTGGGTGCTGGGCAGGGCTGGGGGAGGTCATGGTGGCAGTGATCAGCTGCTCACAGCACACACCTGAAATTGAGAAGGGTCAGCCTGAGAAACCTGGGCTGCAGTTTAACCACTTCCACCTCGGGAGAAGCCTCAGGAAAACAGGGTTTCAAATCAGCCCTGCAGTCACATCTCAAATGATGCTGAGCAATGCTGATGGTCCTGTGTCCCACCTGCTCTGTCCTGCCAAGGGAGGGGTTAGATTAGACAGGAAGAAAAATCTATGGTGGAAAGGGTTGTAAAATACTGGCACAGCTGCCCAGGGCAGTGGTGGAATCCCCACCCCTGCAAGTGCTCAAAAAACGTGTGGATGTGGCACCTGAGGGCACAGTTTGATGGTGACCATGGTGGTGGTGCTGGGTTGATGGTGGACTTAGTGATGCTGAAGCCTTTTCCAGCATCAGTGATTCCATAATTCTGAGCTGTCCCAGCCATGGGACAACTGGGACATTGGTGCTGTGGCTGCACCATCCCTGAAGTGTCCAAGGCCAGGTTGAACGGGGCTTGGAGCAACCTGTGGTAGTGAAAGGTGTCCCTGCCCATGGCAGGGGGTGGCACTGGATGAGCTTTGAAGTCCCTTCCCACCCAAGCCAGTCTGGGATTCTGGGATTTTCTGCCTCTCCAGGAGTGACACAGCACAGTGAGGAACTTGGGGACCTGCCAGTGCCCACGAGGCACCAGCAAACCCTGGTGAAACTCCTGAGTCAGAGGTGGGGAATGAGGAGCTGAGTCACCACCAGTCACCAGGAAATCCCAGGAGAGCAAGCCCTGACTCCCAAAGGAGCAGCAGCCAGAGCTGATGGCCCTCGTTAGCACATTCCCCACCTCCTTTGACCTCCAGGAGATGAAAATCTGCCAAAACTGCTGCAGCCCCCACCCAGGGCCTGATAAATGAACAGTTTGAACAGTTTCTGGGTGAGCAGGTGACAGATCCTTTCCTGGAAGGGAACAAAAGGGGAAGTCCTGCAGCTATTTGAATTTGTCTCGGTTTCAGAATCCACCCAAAGAGCAGCAATGACTCATGTTCACAGCACAGTCCATTTTCATCTGCCCCACACAACAGGGCTGAGACCTTTGAAGAGAAGGGATGGTCTAAATCAACTCCTCCCTGGGAAAAAGTACCTTGAACTTGATGGAGAAGAATTTGAATCCTTGATTTTAGTCTCAGCACTAAAGCTCAGACCAATAACCCAGTCAGTGGTGTGTCCCTGGACCTGGTTACAGTAAAATTTTAACACGAATCTGGTTACAGGCAGTACTGAAACAAGCCCTGCAACTGCCTTTTTGGTAAAATAAAGGCTGAAACACGAGATGAACTACCAAGACTGGCTCCTCAGCTTGCCTGGGTCTCTGCAACCTTGGGAATGTTTTGACTCAACTTTTAATCCATGCAGTAGTTTAATTATTTCAGCTCCAATGACAATTATTTCATTTTCACTTCTAAACTCAAAACACCAGATTTGAAAGTGTGAAGCCCCAAACTTTCAAAGCCACACGTGAATCCCCAGAATTTTCCAGCTCCAGTAAATGAATTTATTACTACACCCAGTTATCAAGACTGGGGGCCAGCTTGAGTATCAGCAAAATTCCCAGAGTGCTGCCTGAGGAATGTAACCAAAGGTCTCAGTGCAGACAAAACAGGCTCAAGGTGGCTCAGTAACGACAGAAACCTGAGCTTTACCACCAAGTCAAACTCCTGAGCTCTGGCAACTGCTCAGTCCCAGCCCATCTATTAAAAAGGGCTTTTAATGACTTTATTAGAGGCTTCTGATGGTTTTTACGGCATTACAGTCCTCCGAAGCGAGGCACTATCAGGAATAAAATCATTCCCAGAGATCAAACGCCTCTCTAAATACTCAGGAAGGGCCGATTAAGGCACATTAAACATTCAGGTTTGCAAATAACTTCAAGAGCGTCAGTAACCCAAAACACAAACTCAAAACGCATCCTGAAGCGCTTCCCCCTCATCGCCCCCCTGAACTTTACCGCGGGTCTCTGGTCGGTGACGCCGAACACGAGGTGCCCACCCTGAGCTGGAACTCCCCGCGGGCAGACTCACCGAGCGCCGCAGGATTCCCGCGGGGTGGTTATCCCTGGATTCCCGGCCGGAGCAGCCCCGGGAAGGCTCTGCCCCGTTCCCGCCGATGCTCCGGGCTCTGACTCGCCCTTTCAAAGGGCGCCGGGCCGGGCGGGGGAGGGAGGGAGCCCCGATAACGGCCCGGGCTGGTGTGAAACCAGCACTAAAAACGCTGCATTTCCTTCCTTCCCTCCCGCATTCCGGGAAAACGGCCCGGCTGCCCCCGGGCATCCCACCAGAGATGCCTTTTAACTGTTTCAACACTGATTTCATCAGCGTTATCAGCTTTGCCTCCGGTTTCACGGGCAAATATTTTCAGCGAGTTTGATTCTGAGTAATGCGATTTTTTTTTTAATCAACCTCGGCGCTCTCGAGCTCTGAAACACATCCAGGCTCCCACAGAATCCACGGGCACGGCCAGCAGGCACAGAAACCCCCCCTCAGTCACAGCCAGGGTGCAAATTTTGAAGAAAGGAGAAGCTTCTCGCTCAGTGAGCCCAGTTTAACCCTCCCCTACAGCTCTGCTCCCAAATATCCCACGTTTTACCTCCCAGCGCTGTGCGTGGACCAACCTGCAGCCAAGGGAACGGAGCCCCAGTGGATTTAGAGCTGTCTGGAGCTCCAGCAAACGCCACTGGAGCCTGAGGAATCCATGAATCACAGAGAAGTCATGAATAACTGTATTTTCCACTCGAAAACTCGACACAGACCACAGGAACAAGTCGTCTGCCTGTGCTGGGAGCAGAACTTCCTTCTCAAGAGACCAAAACCCCACCAGAGCACAGCTTGAGGCGCTCGAGAATAAAGATCTCACCAGAGCCAGAGTGCAAGCACAGCCTGGAAAGCTCACTTAAACTTCTAACTCGAGCTCAGGGTTGGTTTTAGAGCCTCATTTCCAGGAAACGATAGTTTCTAACTTGTGGGTAAAGTGGAAACACAGCAGGGAGTGTAAACCAGACACTGTGGGCTCTCCACTGGCTCGTTTTGATGGTGAGTTCAGGTGTGACACCGCAGCAGCAGCCCTGCTCAAGCTTTCAAACAAAGCACAAAACTGAAAATAACTTGTAATTCTGCGTAGAGCATCACACAGAGCAGCCCTGGAGGAGAGGCCCTAAACAGGCACTGACTTGATAATTAAGTCAGGGATAATTAGGTTTGTCCCTATCAGTCCCTGGGTGTTTTCATGCCTGGAAGTCCCCCCTGGGATTCACCCCCAGCCCCTCACCGTGTTCCCAAGTTCGTCCACGTCCTTTGGGATGCCAGCCAGGGAATGAGGAGAGCTGCCCTCCCAGCAAAGAGAGGAGCTGCCCAGACCCTTCACTGCTTCTGGCTGGGAAGGGGCAGCAGGAAAAGATAAACCTGGGCTGTGAATGATGGAATTTAACGGATTTCATACTCTATAGACTGGCCTGACTCAAATTCTTACTGTTTTAGTTACATGCTCTCCTTTGCTGCTTTGATACTGGCTCAGCTTCAAACGAGGAAAAATATCCTCTGCTAGGTGCGGGTGAGATAATGGAATCACGGAATGGTTTGGGTTGGAAGGGACCTTAAAGTCCATCCCATCCCACCCCCTGCCACTGTCCCAGGATGCTCCAAGCCCCATCCAACCTGGCCTTGGACACTTGCAGGGACGGGGCATCCTCTGGGAACTGCATCCCACTCTCCCAGGGAGGAATTCCTTTCCAATATCCCATCCAACCCTCCCTCTGGCAGCGTAAACCCACTCCCCCTTGTCCTGTCCCTCCAGGCCCTTGGAATTAGCCTCTTTCCATCTTTCCCGTCGGCTCCTTCAGGCCGCAATCAGCTCACGCAGGAACCTCCCTCCTAGAAGCCGAACCCTCCCAGTTGCCAGCCCTTCCCTCCCAGGAGATAAGATTTATCACCACTCCCACCGCCCCAGGCCCCTCCCGCCGGCACCGCCTCCTGCCCCCCCCGCCCTTCCCACCGCCCCCTCAGCCCTGCGCTCCCCGAGACCCCCGGCTCCCCCCCGGCCCCGAGCTCACCCTACAACCGCTCCATGGGCCCCGGGCGGCCCTGGGCCGGGGGTCGGGGGGGGGGACGGGACCCCTAAACCCCCCGAGGGCTCCGCGCCTCCATCTTGGCGGGGTCCGGGCCGCCGCTTCCCCTCACGGCCAACATGGCGGCGGGGACAGCGAGCGGCGCGGGGCGCGCGGCTAGAGGGGCCGCGGGGGACCCGCGGGGGATGTGGCGCCCCCCAGCGGGGTGGAGGACCCCGGCGTAGAGTCCCCCCCTCAGCCCTGCCGGGAAATGAAAAACAAGAAGGAAAATTACCCTTAAAATAGTACATAATAAACATTAATAATTATTATAAGTAACGATAAATAAATAACATATTATATTTTTACTTGTATGAGTTTTCATATATTTATTATTTGTAATATATAATATATATTACTATGTATAATATATATTATGATGTGTAATATATATTATACATAATGTTTAAGCAAATTATAAATACTATTAAACATAAATTAAAAAAACAAGATTGTCTCAAGTCAAGGTGTTCTTTGACGTAAGATCTTTATGTACTTTCAAGCCTCAGTGACACGGGCAGCAGTTCCATCCCCAGCTCAAGGACATCCTGGAATTAACAAGCCATAGGGATGCAGTAAATCAGGATGTCGATGAGTGTCTGTGCAGACATTTACTGACTTGACAAAAGACTCGATGTTCCTGTGCCCTAGAGCTGAACTGTCTTCACTATAAACCGCCCCCCCAGGCATTATAAACCCCACCTGGACACAATAAATCCCACTTGGACATTATAACGCCCCATTACCTTCAGTATAAAACCCACTTGGACACTTCACTGTGTCACCTGCTCCAGGTGACCCTGCCTTGGCAGGGGGGCTGGACTGGATCCCCAGAGCTCCTTTCCAACCCCAACCATTCCGTGACAACCCTAAATATCCCACCTAGGGGTCAAGAACCCCTTGTCTCTGTGCAGGCCCTTCCCCTGAGAAGGGAGCTGGGGCTGCGTAACCTGGGGTGAAGATTCGAAAACAACCCCAATTAACGCTGAGCTTGGGAAGCGCCTGAACTGCTGCGCGTACAGAGCAAAGGCCGGGGGGCCGTTCTGGATTTGGGGGACACTGGGAGGGGATCCCGCGCTGTGCTGCCGTCCATGTGGTGTCGGTGATAAAGGCTGTTCCTGCGGCGATTTGCAGAGCCCGGATAGCTCAGTCGGTAGAGCATCAGACTTTTAATCTGAGGGTCCAGGGTTCAAGTCCCTGTTCGGGCGGATTTGTTTTTCTCATTTACATGGTGGTTTGTTTTTTTTTTTTTTTCCATTATCCGCCCGGATTCTCCCGGGGCGCAACCGGGCCCCTCCGCCGGGAAGCGCCGGCGGTGCTGGGGGTGTAAAAAAACAAAAGGCTTTTTGAGGGGGAGGAAAAAAAAATTAATTCGGAGGAGTTAAAAAAAAAAAAAAAAACAAAAACAAGCGAGCGAAAAACTGAGCGCCCGAACAGGGACTTGAACCCTGGACCCTCAGATTAAAAGTCTGATGCTCTACCGACTGAGCTATCCGGGCTCTGGCTCAGCTGCTCGCTCTGCTGGTTTATCCCGCTGTCTGCACCCCCTTCCTGCTCCCCCTGCCTGTCCCCCCACTCCTGCCCGCTCCCCCCAACCCCACGGACACTCGCCGTGGTTATGGCACGGCTCGGAACACAAATAACAGGCTCATCCTGCCCCTCGTGCTGCCCGTGGGATGTGCAGAAAGAGGGGGGTCCTCACTGACGGCCTTGGGAAGGGGGATCCCCCGATCCCACCTGCCTCCTCACCCCACAGCAAAGTGGGGTGTGCTGGGGGGGCGGTGGGGGAAGCTGGGAGGGCTCAAAGGGGATCAGGCCAAGCGGGAAGAGAAGGACAGGGAATAATCCCAGGTCAGGGGATGAGCCAGGACAGGGGAGTCCCAGGACGCAGGGATTCCACCACCACAGGGTGCTGGGCAGGTTTGATTACTGGGATTTTTCCAGCCGAGCTGCAGCTCATCCCGACAATGCAGGTGACAATTCCCATCAGAAGTGGGTGCAGAGGGATTTTTCAGTCAGACATGGGGCTGGCTGAGGCCATTTTTCCATTAGGGCCTAGTGGGAAACGGGGTCACACTGAGAGACCCCAAAATCCCAGCATCCCCTCACACGGTGCGATGAATCCTGCAAAACCTCCATCCTGCCCATCTCCTGGGGAGCCTTCGGGGAGGCTGGGATAATACCCAGGGATATAAAACACAGGGATAATCTCTGTGGCCACTAAACCCAAACCACAGCTGTGACCCACAGCCCTCCCCGCTCGGCTCGTGGCTCTCCAGCGGCGCTGGGATGATCCCGGAGCTGCCCGTTATCCCTGTCTGCCAGAGCCAGGGAAAACAGATCCCGGCACATCTGCTGCTCACACCGGGGGTCCTCCCCCCTCCCCGGGCCTCCCTCAAGCCCAGGGGTCTGGATGCTGCGGTGGGGTTATCATTGCGGGGGGCTCGGCGGGGGGAACCAGGAGCATCCCAGAGCCATGTAGGGGGACACTGGGGGCCGGTATCTCGGGGACACGCGGGGGGCACGCCGGGGGGAGGGCGGTGCGGGGGGCTCTGCCCGCGGCGCTGTGCAATGCGGAGAGCGGCCGGGAGATGGCCCCGCACCGGCCCGCGCTGCGCCCGCCATTGTCCGCCGCCTCCGCCGCCGCGGTGCTCCCGCCTCCCCCCGGCTCCTCCCGCATCTCCCCCGGCTCCTCCCGCATCTCCCCCGGCTCCTCCCGCATCCCCCGGCCCCCGCCCGGCGCCGCCGCCGCCGCCGCTCGGAGCAGGTAGGGCCGCATCGGGGAGCGGGGGGACCGCGGGGAGCGGGGGGGTTCCGACCGGGAGCGGCTCGGTTCGTCCCCTTAAAAAAAAAAAAAAAAGAGAATTTTTCATGTATGCGTTTATCTGTATTAATAATTCCGCCTCCCGGAGGAGATGCGGGTCCCGCTCGCTGCTGCGTGGCGTTCCCAGCGCTTCCCAAAATCTCCAGCTCATCCTTGTGCTGCTCGAGCGCTGGGAACCCAAAAGGTCCGCGGCGGCGGCGGGGGGAAACCCGGGGGTGTCCCCCTTCCCCCAGGGCACGGTGCGGGGTCGTGGATCTTGGAATGCCCCCTCGGGCCGGAGGGAGAGGGAAGTTGGGGTGTTTGTATGAACGGAACAATTAAATGGTCCCCGAGAAACTGAAAAGTTGGTCACCGGCAAAGAGGAGAGGGAAGGTGGGGGTCCTGTCCCCTCCCGGCGTGGCAGAGCCTCCCCTGGCACAAGGATGGGGACAGACATGGAAAAGGCACGGAGAAAGGGATGGGGAAGGGATGGGGGTCATGGAATCCTGGAATGGTTTGGGTCGTGAGGGACCTTAAAGATGATGCCGTTCCAACCACCCTGCCATGGGCAGGGGTGCCACCCGCTGGATCAGAGGATGGGGACAGGGACAAGGACAGGCACAAGCCGACCCTCGTGTGCGGCCAGGCAGAGTCAGCTCACCCCACCAAACCCCGGTGCTGGGGGCAGGAGGCACTCGTGAGGGTGCGGGGGGGATGTCGGGGTGCTCCCTCTGCTCCTGCAGAACGGCCCTCTGGCTCCAGGACCGCAGCAACGCTCACGAGGAGCAAACTCTGGAGATGTGGGAGCTGTTCCCATCGACTGCCCGCAGCTGTTGGTGTGTGCGAGGCCGAGCAGGGATGGGATTGTTCCCGGGATCTGGGCCGGGCTGAGCGAGCACCAGCGTGACCAGGAAAATCAATGCTTCCCTCCCGGAGCGGGAGGGACAGGATAGCAGGGAGCTGTGGGGTGAGGAAACCTGCCTGGCGCCCGGCTCTCCCGGGATAACCGCCCCGGCGAGGCGCTGCCCCACCTCCGCGCCTCCCAAATTCCACAGCCAGGTCGGGCAGAGGATCCGGCAGAGGATCCAGCCCAAGGAGCTGAGGAGCTGCCCCTCCAGCCCTGCAGCCCCTGCTCCGGGGGTGCTGCAGTGGGTGCTCCAGGTGCTGGCATTGCCGGGATGCACCAGGATGTGGGAGAACGGGGATGCCCCGGGCTGGGGAGGGCTGGGTGAGGCCAGAGGGGCTGCAAAGGCCAGGGGGTCTAACAGGGAGGGACCACCAGGGCTGTGGCAGCAGCAGCAGCACCCCTAGCCCCATCCCCATCCCAGCGTGCATGTCCGGCCTGTGTCCGTGCGTGTCCTTGGGCTGTGCCTCTCCCACCACGGCATGGGAATCCTGCGGGATGAGCAGCCCGGGGAGGTGGTTCCCGCTGCAGGCTGAGCTGGGTCTGGTGAGTGTTGTGGGGTCTCTGCACCCCTGCAGGTTGCTGTGGGCTGGGGGTGCTTCCTCGCTGCTTTTTGTCCTCCGTGCGCTCCGGGAGGATCCGTGTCCTCTGCGGATCCCACTCAGGATCTGGGTCAGGGAGAGCCCCATGGCAACAGGGAACACTCAGGAGAATGTGGCATGGATACAGCTGCTGCCACAGCAGCAGGAGCCATCCCCCAGGGCTGACCTGGAGCACTGGGATGTGGGACACAGGGCAGGGCGGGCAGGGAAGGGGATGCTGCTGCTTCCCAGCTCATCCCAGCTCCCGTGAGCAGGCAGGGTGCTTCCCGTGGGTGCTGGCCTGGCAGGGAGCGCTGAGGCTGTGCCATGCTTCCCACTGCTCAGCCTTCCAGGGCACCTGTGGGGCTCCAACCCCCCCCTCTCCCTGCTGACCCCGTGTAGGCTGTGCCGCCCCAGCGCTGCCGCTGCAGCTGGGCAGGTACCAGGGAGGAAGCCGAGATTTGCATAGGAGACAGTGCTGGCACCGGGGAGAGCCTGGCGTGACCTCCAGCGTGCCTGGGGGTGGGGGCAGCACCCCAAAAACCTGGCCCTAGGGAGGGTGCTGGGTGCTGGAGCAGCACGGGCTGAGTAATCTGGAAAGCCCAACCGTGGGTGAGCTGCGGGGTCAGGGGGGCTGTGGGTGTCAGCAGGGCCTTGGCCCTGCCACGGGGCGAGGGGTTTGAAGTGTGTGGGGACACCATGGGGTCGCAGTGGGGGGGTGGCTTTGGGGAAGGTCCCACCTCGCTCATCCCTGCACTCCGCAGGTGCTGGAGGAGGTTCAGCATCTCCCATGGCTCTGAGAGGGTGGTCTCACACCTCGTGGATCTGAGAGGGTGGTCTCACACCTCACTGCAGTCAGGGCTCTGGCATCCCCCCTTCAACACCCCCATGTCCCCTCCGTTGTCCCCATCCAGGACTCGGCTCCAGGTGGTGCCTCCAGGACCTCCCTCCTTTGGCTGCCCCGAGTTGGGGCTTTCCCGTCCCAAACCCGACCCCCCTTCCCAGGGCAGGATTTCCTCCCGAGGGTGGAAATACGTAGAAAATGATGGAAGAGCCTTTGGCATCGTCCAGCCTCACATCCTGCCTGCTCTGGAGAGCGGAGAGCTTGGACCAGGCTGGACTTGGCTATTAATAGGAGATGTATCAGCTGGAGGAGGAAGAAACTCCTCCTGCTGAAAGGCAACAGGTTGGAAGCAGGGCTGGATCGTGGGAGACAGGGATGAGCTCTGGGCCCTTCCTACCCCTCTCCTGAGAAGTGCTGGTGACGGCTCCTGGTGGGGGGATCCAGCTCCAACCCCCTCTGGAAACACAATCCCTAGGATTGCCCGGGAGATCCCAAAATGCCCCAGTTCCCTCCTGTTTTGGAGGAGAAGAAGAGAATCAAGAGCAGAGGAGGTGGGGGGGGGGGTGGATTCCACCTGCTCTGGGGGTGCTGGAGCTGCTGGCAGCCCTGGGAATATTCCCCCCCATGCTATAAGCTCTGTGGGACAAGGACTTGGAGCATCCCTGCTGCCAGGGGATGTCCCAGGATCCAGTGCATCCAGGGAGCTTTGTCACCCTACTGACAGCATGGCTGGGGATGACCAGGAGCAGCTCTGTGTCCCCAAGGCAGGAGCTTCTGGCCAGGCAGGGCCATTCCAGAGGCTGGGAATGCCATGACTCACCCCGCTGGGTGGGAGCAGCCGGATGGATGGATGGACCCCCAGCCCCAGAGGTGAAGGCTGGTGCTTTATCCCTCTCAGGGCCGCTCCTCCCTCCTCTGGATTATAAATGGGAGTGAATTGTCTCCCTGATAGGCATAACCTCCATCCCTCTCCCACTGCAGGGAATGTGCCCCTCCAGGGCTTTGCCTCCTGGCCCTGGGATGTTTGATGTGTTCCCAGATGTCCGTGTGCTCCCAGCGCAGCTGCCTGCGAGGGGGAAGGGAGGGATGGAGGGATGGAGGGCCACAGGGAGCCCCCCCAGCTCTGCCCTGGGATCCCGTGCCCCCAGTCAGGGCTGGCTGTGCCCTGGGATCCCCTGGGATCCCGTGGGATCCGGCTCGGTGTCCCCACACCAAGCAGCTGGGAGCAGGGGTGGGTACGGGGTGTCTGCAGAGGGGGCTGAGCCCCCCCAAGCCTCCCCAGCCTAATGATGGAATCATTAAGGTTCCCCTCAAAACCACTGAGCATCAGCCCTGCCCCTGGATGAGCACCTGGAGGGCCACCAGGAGAGCCTGGGGCTCTTCCATGTGGATTCCACCTGCGTGGTCCATCTGCTGCACCAGCTCTGAGGGAAGAAGGGGCTGAGCCACCTGCCTGGGGGTGCTCGTGGTGTCCCCCAGCCCAGGTGACATTCCCTGGTCTGCAGGGAGACTCCTCCCACCTCCCACGTGGCTTTTCTCTGGCTGGCACTGGCACTGTGGGGTTGCTGTGACCCTTGGGGGTTGGATCTACCTCCCCATCCCCGTTCCCACCCCAGTCCCTGTCCCCACGTGCAGTTCCAGCCCCTTCACACTGGGATGAGAGCCGGGGCTCTCTCCTCAGAACGTCAGCAAGATGCAGATGTTTCCCTTGGAGATGAGAGCGGAGCTGTGGCTTTGTCAGCCACAAAAATCACTCCGGGTTTATTGCTTTTGGGTTAAAAGCCCGTTTTCTTTGTTCGGCTTCCAGGAGCCCAGGACTGCCAGCTTTTGGGATTTCTGTTTTTCCAGGAAAAGCCCACAGCTGCCAGCAGGGCCTGAAAAGCCAGAGAAGGGAACGTTTTCAGCCTGCCATCCCCCCCTGAAGCCATTTTTTTCCAGTTAGGAAGCACAACAAAGCTGGTGGAGTTGGTGCTGGGGGGCTGGGGGAGGCTGTGCCGGTGAGGGGATGGATCAGCCTGGAGATGTGGAGCCTGGACTGGGCTCATTAGCAGCCATCTGGTCCTGCACACCCCGGGGTCAGGGGGGCCTGTTGGAGGGTGGGGAGGGGGTAATGTGGCTGGGGGGGCTGGGAGGGGACAGTGACACCGCAGGGGAGCAGCCTGGTGACACTGGTGCTGCTCCCCTGGGCCGCAGGAGGGTGGTCACCGGCACAGCCTGGGCTGGACGTGGTTGCCCCGTGCTTGGGGTGGGATGTGGGGGGGCACACGTGGGCCCAGATGGGCTCCTCCACCCCTGGGGGGCCAGAGCAGGGTGTGCCAGCCTCCTCCTCGCCCCTGCATTTTGTGGTTAAGGATTTTCCTGCTCCCCCCGGCCGTGGGCACAGCGGGCTCAGCAATGCCCAAAGCCCTCGGCAGTGCCTTCCGCAGCAAAAACCCTGGGAAGGGGCAGTTGTACCCTTTCACCCTGAACTGGAGCATCAGCCAGAGCCCTGTGTGGTGCAGAGGAGAGCCCAGGGTGACAGCAGGGGTCCTGTGTTCTCCCTGTGTCCTGAGGCTCAGCCCTGGCCAGAGCCCCAGAGCACTGCGCTGTCCCTCAGCTCCAGGGATTTGAAGTCCTGGCCATCCCCCGAGGCTCTGGGCTCGCTCCACTCTTCTGTTTAACACCCACTTGGATATTTATTTTGCTAGGAAGGGAAGAGGAGGTGTAACATCCTTCCCTGGGGAGCAGGAGCTGCAATCACCACCCTCTGCAGGCGCCGGGTTGGGAGCCAGGGAGCAGATCCCAGTCCAGCCCTTCCTGCTCTCCCCTGCACAGCTCCATGCTGTGGAGCAGCTGGATTTGGGGGGCTGGGGAGATGCTCAGGGGGATTAATTCAAGGGGGTTATTAGAGCTCAGTGTGCTGGTGGGTGCTGGGGAACAGCAGCAGGATCCAGGGAGCAGTGGGAGCTCGGGACTGTCCTGGGCCTCTCCTGAGACAGAGTTTGCAGACAGGATTCTGTCACCCCCAGACCTTCCTCGCTCTTCTCATCTCTTCCATTCTCTCTCCAAATTCCCTCGTTTTGCTGGCGAGGGCTGTTTTTTTGTCAAGTGGCACAGTAATGGTCCTGAGCTGAGCAGGGGGCTCAGAGCCCCTCCTTGGGGGTGCCACAGGACCATCGGCACTGCTGCCCAGGGCAGCTCCCCAGGGCTTTCAGGGTGACTCAGCCCCAGCTGCAGCACCAGCCCCGGGCCCTCCCCAGCCTGGGGCTTATTTTGTCCTCGGGGAAATACGTCGGGTTCCAGCAATAACCCCAACAGCTGCTGTGGGGCCAGACTGCCCTGCCTGCCCTGCCTGCACTGCCTGGCTGGTAGCCATCAGGTCCTGAGGAAGCAGCAAAATCTTTATTTTTACCCCGTGGCACTGCTGAGCCCCTGCTCGTTTCCTTCTTTCCGTGGCAGAGAGGAAGGGCTGTGCCACCAGCTGCCAGCCTGGCCTTCCTTATCAGAGAGTCAGAGAATCACACCCTGCTTTGGGTGGGAAGGGATGCTCAGCTCACCCAGTGCCACCGCCTGCCATGGGCAGGGACACCTTTCACCAGCCCAGGTTGCTCCAAGCTCCGTCCAACCTGGCCTTGGACACTTCCAGGCATCCAGGGGCAGCCGCAGCTTCTCTGGGCAACCTGTGCCAGGGCCTGCCCACCCTCACAGGGAAGGATTCCTTCCCAGTGTCCCATCTAAACCCGCCCTCCCTCAGTTTAAGGGAGTGGATGGAGTCCCTCTCCATCCTTCCTGAGCCCAGTGTGGGGTCACCCTGCCCTGCCCTGTCTGCAGGTGGCCGGTGGAGCAGCATGGCCTTCTCCTGACGTGGCCGGCGGGCCGGAGGCAGCGTGGATTCCCTGGCACCATGTCCGCCCGGCGCGGCAATGGGGAGCGCTGGAAGTCGCTGGGGATCAGCCGCAAGGAGCTGGCGCTGGCCGAGGCCCTGCAGATGGAGTATGACGCCCTGTCCCGGCTGCGGCAGGACAAGGAGGAGAGCCGGGCCAAGCAGCGCGGGGGGGAGCGGCCCCTCATCTCCTGGGACGACCCCGCCGACAGGAACGGCTGCTCGGGGATCAAGGCGGCGCGGGGCCTGTCCGGCTCCGACCCCGCGCTCAGCTCCAACGGCCCCGCCGCGCCCGACGGGCCCCCCGCGCCCCCCGGCCCCAGCCCCCCGGACCCCCAGCCCTGGCTGAAGGGCCCCTTGAGCGGGGACTACCTCTACATCTTCCAGGGCTCCGGGGGGGATTTCCTCGGCGAGCCCCTCAACGGCACCACCTCGCCCCACGACGGCGGGGGAGGCTCCCCCAAGAAGCTCTCGCCGCCCCCGCTGCCCCCCCGGCTCCCGCTCTGGAGCTGCCCCGAGGGCAGCCAGCGCCTGGGCAAGGGGTCCCCCCCGTCCTCCAAAGACCCCCAGCCCAGGGACATCAACATGTTCTCGACGGCCCAGGAGCGGGCCCAGGACAAGCTGCTGGGCCGCCGCATCTCCGAGGAGGATCCCTTCGGCATCGGCGGCTACGGCGGCATCGACGCCATCACCTGCCTCAACCTCAAGTCCACCTACGAGTCCGGGGTGCTGAGGGAAGCTTCCCGGGGCTGGAAGGAGGGCAGGACCATCTTGGAGAAGGAGTCGAGCGGCAAGCCGGTGGCTCGGAGCAAGACCATGCCCCCCCAGGTGCCTCCGCGGACGTACGGCACCCGCCCGGGCAGCAGGAAGAACCTGGCGCCCAACAAGAACCGCAGGATCTCCGTCGATCCAGTAAGAGGCTCCTCTCTCTCTGCCCTGGGATGGGGCTGGGACGGAGCTGAGAGCTGGAAACCCAGCGCTGGGGTGTGAGCTGCGGGGCTGCTTTGCCATGGGTGGGTTTTACTCATCCCATCGCTGGTGGATCCCTGGATTCCTGTTTGTGTCACGGGCAGAGGGATCGCTGTGCAGAGACGTCATCCCCAGGGATCAGTCAGACTTTTCCTGGGGTGTGGGGTTGTGCAGCCATGGCCAAAACCCTCTAGGGTGGGAGAACTGGGAGCCAGGCAGGGCAGATCCCACCCAGACATCATCCCGCTGCTCCCAGAGGCATCAGGGAATGCTGGCACTGCCACCGGCTCGCTCTCGGGGCTGCCACATCCATTGTCCCTGCTGGGATGCTGCTGTGGCACAGCTCATGCTGCCTCCAGCAAGAGGAGGAGGCGAATGACAGGAAAAGTCACCTTCCTCAGGGATTCCTCCCCCCCCACCGCAGGGCGAGGGGCACAGCAGGGGCTCCCTAAGTCACTCTCGGCTTTCTAAGTGCCAGGACCTAATTATAAAAGAGCATTAAAATTGTCTTTAGTGGCTGCAAGCGCTCCCCACCTCCCTGTGCCTCCCAGGAGCTGCTGCCTGGGTTAATTGCTCTGACAGTGGGGCCTTTGTTCTCTGCCAGAGAGTGATGGAGCCCCCGGGACCCCCACGCCGGGGAGGGGGGTGGCCCTGGCACGACAGTGCCACCTGTCCTGGTGCTGTGGTAGGAGATCAGCGGGCAGGGCACGGGCAGGGGTCCCCTGCAGCACCCCCATGGCCTGGGGACAGTCCCTGCTCATCTTCAGCTCTGTCTGCCCATCCCTTGTCTCCCTGAGAAACACTCCCTGTGGGGCTTCTGGAAATGACTGGAAATGGGCAGCTTTTGGGCGGGTGGTGGGGTCTCCCTTCTCCCAGCCGTGGGAAAGATGCCATTAACACGTCCTGGGGCCGGTGCCCACCTGCCAGAGCCCCCCCTGTGCCAGCCCACGTCCCCCTGTGCTGCTGCAGAGCCACTTTGCCCCCACCACGGTGACACCAGGGGGGCACAGGCTATCAGTGCTGGGAGGATCCCGGTGGGCTGCAGCCCCAGGGGGTTGGTGCCCCGCTGATGGCCTCGTGCTCTGCCCCGTAGGTTGCCCCCCGGCCTCACTCCTTCACCAACGGCTACGAGCTCTTCGAGGTCTCCGAGGAGCGGGACGAGGAGGTGGCTGCTTTCTGCCACATGCTGGATGTGTGAGTAACCCAGGGCAGGAGCCTCCCGCTGCAAAAGGCCCCAAAACGGGCATTTTTAGGGGGTTGGGGCAAACCCCAAATCCGGGCAGCGTCCCTGACCCATCCCTGCCTCCGCAGGCTGCGCTCCAGCTCCAGCACCAAGGACTATTCCCTCACGGGTCTGGTGTGGAACGCTGTGAACCTCAGCCCGGAGCAGCTGGGCCACGGCGTGAGCCTGAAGGTGACAGTGGTGTGTGACAGCCTGAGGGAGCCCCTCACCTTCACCTGCGACTGTGAGTGCCCCAGCCGCTTGGGGACCCCCTCTGTGAGCCCTCCCACCGTTCCCACCACCCCAGAGGGGCTCACGGGGCTGCTCTTCCTCTCCCCAGGCTCCTCCACCGTGGACCTGCTCATCTACCAGGCGCTGTGCTACACCCACGACGAGCTGCACGCCGTCGACGTCGAGGACTTCCTGCTCAAGATCTGCGGCCTGGAGGAATTCCTGCACAAGTGAGTGGCCAGGGAGGGGGCAAAAAACCCGGCAAAACCCAGCCCAGGCACCCCAGGACCCAAGCATGGCCTTGGCAGGGTGTGCTGGACGTCCCAGGGCTGATCCCAGCGGGAGCCTCTCCGCTCCGTTTGCTGCCTCCGGAGCTGTGTCGCTGCTCCTGCCAAAAGCAGCATGTTGGGAGCATCTTTCCCGGTGGCAGGGTGTCCGTCACGCTCCCCCACGTGCCTGGAAAACGGGCTGGAGAGCAGGGGAGCTGCCAAAAAAGCTCTTTGGAGGAGCATTAATAACGAGCCGTGTCGCTGAGCGGAGCCCGGCTGCTCCCAGCCCGCTGGGCAGATTCCAGGAGAAGGTGGGAAAGGGATGGCAGGGGAGCAGGAGCATCAGGGCTGTGGTGGGCAGAGCCAGGGGTGGGCGATAGGGATCCCTCCTGCCCTGCCTCACTGCGTTTCCTGCAGGGATTCTGTGTTTCCATGAGGGTTCTGGGGGCCTGGAGGCTCGGGAGAGCTCCCTGCAGAGGGACATGCAGCAGCCACAGCTCCAGGAGAGAAGGAGCCAGCTCCTGCTGCTGGAGAGCTGCCCCGGGCCTGGCCCTGCCACGGGAATTCGGTGGGAGCTCTGCCATGGCCTCCAGGAGCTGCTGGTTTGGGCCCTAAAGGGACTGCTGGGAATTGTTGGGGCCAGGAGAGGCTGCTCGGCATCAGAGCAGAGCCCAGCTCTGCTCCTGCCACCCAGAGGGGCTCCAGGGCCACCCAAAGGGGCTGTTCCTGTCAGTGCTGAGCCCTTGGGTTTCCAAACAGCCCAGTGCAGGTGTGTACATGTGTGTACACGTGTGTACATGTGTATACATGTGTGTGGGTACAGCAGCATCTCCAAACCTGCTGCAGGAGGCTCAGACTGCCAGGGATCACTCAGCTGCAGAGTGGATCCACCCACCCAGGGTGGCATTCCCAAAGGGATGAAGCTCCTGCTTTTTTGGCAGGGACCAGGGAACATCCTGGGCATGGAGCAGGGCAGTCCCCAGTGAACATTTCCACGCATCTCCCGGGGCCCTCAAAGGGTCTCTGGGAAAGCCCCGGGACATAAAGCCCCTTTGTCACAGGTCTTTTCTTCCCACATCTTCCTGTGGCAGAGGAGATGCTGGAAGTGCCAACCCCCCCCCCTGCAGAGCCAGTTGGGCCCTTGAGCTCTGCAGCCCGGGCTGAGCTGCTGTCACTGGCTGAGCCAGGGCTCAATCAGCTCATTCTCCCCGGAGCCAGCAAAGGAAGCGGGTCTGGATGCCCGAGTGGGTCCCGCTCCAGGGGGGCTTCCCATGCCGGTGGGCACAGCGGGATCAGGCTGTCACTCCCTGCTCCGGGGCTCACCCCAGCCCTGCTGCCAGCCAGAGCATCCTCCAGCCCCTCAGATCCCTGCTCTGCTTCCTACGCACCGCCGGGCACGTCCTGGCACGACGGGCTCCCCCTCTCCCGTCGCGCCGGCAGGGCCGGGCACGGCTCTGCGCGGGGCACAGGGGAAGGAGGGAAAACAATGGCTCATTCTCCAGGTTTCCTGGTGCCACAGAGGTCGGTTTGCAGGCCAGGGGGGCCGCCCTGAGCCCCAGCCAAGGCTGTGGGATGTCGGGACAGGGCAGCCCGGGTGGGATTTTGGGGCACGGCTTGGGATGAGCGAGTGTGAGGTCGTGTCTCCCCGCAGCAAACACGCCCTGGGCAGCCACGAGCACATCCAGCACTGCAGGAAGTTTGACACGGACATCCGGCTGCAGCTGATGAGGAGGAAGGGGGTGCGCAGTGACCTGGCCCGCACGGTGGGTGCCGGGGTGCGGGGGGCATCGGGGGGGGCTGTGCCCTCCCCCTGCCGTGGGGACATCCCTGCTCAGCATCTCTCCATCCCCCAGGCCAGTGACGACCAGAGCCCCTCCACCCTCAACCACTACATCCACCTGCAGGAGAGGCCCATCAAACAGACCATCAGCAGGTAGGGGGGACACGGCAGGACCGGCCCCCCCGCTCCAGGGGCTCTCCTGGCCGGGGCTGAGCTCTGCTCCCTGTCCCCCAGGCAGGCCCTGAGTCTCCTCTTCGACACCTTCCACAACGAGGTGGATGCTTTCCTGGCAGCCGAGGTGAGGGGCAGGGGTGGAGGGCGGGTTTTGGGGGCCCCCCTTGCCTGGTTTGCTGTGGGTTCTTTCCCCTGTTTGTTGTGGGGCTCTAAGGGTGTGTCAGTGAATCATAGAATCATGGAATATCATGGAATATCATGGAATATTCTGGGCTGGAGGGGACCCACAAGGATCATCCAGCCCAGCTCCTGAACCCCCACCCTATCTTTCAGAGCTTTGTCAAACCCTCCTGGAGCTCTGGCAGCCTTGGGGCTGTGCCCACTGCCCTGGGGAGCCTGTTCAGTGCCCAACCAGCCTCTGGGGGAAGAACCTTTCCCTGAGATCCAACCTGACCCTGCCCTGACAGGGGAAAATAGGGGAAACAGGCATGGACTGGTGCATCCCCCAGTGCTGGATGGGTGACAGGGAGCAGCCCCTGCCCTCTCAGCTAACCAGGGGTCCCACATCAGCCCCTCTCTACCCTCCAGGGAGACTTCCCACTGAAGGCAGAGCGGGTGATCCAGTCGGTCATGGCCATCTGCAACGCCCTGGCAGCCGTGGAATCCCAGGAGATCACGGCAGCCCTCAACCAGATGCCCCCCTGCCCCTCCCGCATGCAGCCCAAAATCCAGAAGGTGAGCGAGGGGGTGCAGGGCCGGGAGGGGGGTGGCTCGGCCGAGGAGCTGCAGAGGGGGAGCACGCTGTCACATCTGGCTGCCTTCCCTCCTTCCTCCCGCTGCACCACGTGGAAAATTCCTGAATCTCTGGGAGCAGGCAGCTGCTTGGCTCTGGCAGCCACGGCTGGTTACGTAAAGGCCGCCTTGGCTGCCCCGGCAGCGCTCAGGGGGCTCCTGTGGTTTCTCTCTTTTTTTTTTCCCCTCAACAGGATCCAAACGTCCTGGCCAAGAGGGAAAATCGAGGTATTTCTGTTCTCCTTCTCCCCTTCTGGGCTCCAGTTCGTGGTGCTTTTAATCTCTCCAAGCCCCTCCCCCTTCAATTATCGAGGCCAAAACCAAAACGTGTTTGAAAGCGTTCTGGTTGAAGAAAAACAAAAGGAAGGTTTTCTGGGGGGTTGCTGTTCCTCAGTGTGAACTCCAAAGGGGGAAGCTGGAATTCTGCCTGAAGTTACTTTGTCCCGGGGTGGGGAGAAACCTGCCCTGGGGTCCCTCCAGCATCCCACACCCAGCCCCCAGGGATGTCCCGGGAGGCAGTGGGGTCCCGGGGGGCTCATCCCTGCCCGTGTTCCCCCAGAGCGGATCGTGGAGAGCCTGACAGCCGCCATCCTGGACATGGTGGAGCTCTACTGCAGCACCTTCAACGCCGACTTCCAGCCGGCCGTGCACGGCAGCCGCGAGCTGGGCGTGGCTCAGGAGGCTCAGCTGCTCACCTGCCCCCTGTCCTTCACCGTCTATGCCACCCACCGCATCCCCATCACCTGGGCCGCCAGGTAAGGGCGGCTTCACCGCACCTGAGCGGGGCTGGCCCTCCCCTGGGGGAGCCTGTTCCTGTCCCAGGTGTCCACAGGCACGGAGGGAACAAGGGTTAAGCCATCCCAAGCCTCCTGGATTGGGATTCCAGGATGGGAAGAGAGAATGTTGGAATATCCCAAGTGGGAAGGGCTCGCTGTGGGGCTCTGAGGGTGTGTCAGGGAAAGGCCATGAATCGTGGAATACCCTGAGTGGGATCCCACAAGGATCACTGAGTTCAACTCCTAGCTGTGCAAAGGGCACCCCAAAATCCCACCCAGAGCCTGGGGATGCTGATGCTGACGGGCAGGGAGGGATGGGATGGCTCTGCCGCGCTCTCCCATCCCGACCCCACGGATCCCACAGCATCCCCCCCGCTCCCACACCGCCCTGGGGAGGTGACAGATGGCCCCACGGAGCGGCCCCCACGCCCCACGGGCCCTTTGTTCGGTGCCTCGGTGCCCGTGCCCGGCGCGGGGGGCCGGGGCCGGGGTGGAGGGGGGCGCGGGGTGGGCGAGGCAGCGGCGCCGGCAGCAGCCGCCCCGCCGGGGACCCCTCGCCTTTGTGCTGCCCTTAATGTATTCCCCTTGGTGGCTGGCTCCGAACAAAGCCGGTAGCCTGGGAAATGCCGGCAGCCCCTGACCCCCGGCGCCCCGCCGCCCTGCCCGGATTGTCGCTCGGCACCTGCCACATGGCAGGGCCCCCCCGCCGCCCCCCCCGTGTGACGGTATGTGCCGCGGCATATGGTGCTGGGGACGGGGCGTGGGGGGCTCCTGGCTCTGCCTCCCCCTCTCCTGGGCCCGAGGAAGGCGTTGGGTTCAGCACCTCCGTCCTCCCGCCCCGCTGGGGCAGCGTTTGCCCCGTGGCAGGGCAGCCCCCTGGGTACCAGCTCCTCTGACACCCCCCCCATCCCCAGAGCTCATGGCCCCCTCTCTCCCCTCGCAGCTACGAAGATTTCTACCTCTCCTGCTCCCTCAGCCATGGCGGGAAGGAGCTTTGCAGTCCCCTGCTCACCAGGAAGGCCCACGTCTACAAATACCTCTTCCACCTCATCATTTGGGATCAGCAGTAAGGCAGTGCCCCAGCCAGGGGGTGGGCACGGGGGTCCCGGTGCCACACCCAGCCACACTGCCTTCCTCCTCCTCCTCCTCCTCCTCCCCTGCTCCAGCAGCTCCCCTCTGCGCCTCTCCCCGCTTTTTGGGTGTTGGAAGCTCTTGTGTCATCCCCCTGGAATAGCAGCAGCCCCAGCGCCAGCTCTGCCCTTCCGGACCTGCCTGTTGCACCCGGGAAAGGGGATCTGCTCCAAAAATAGCCCTGGGAGCAGGCAGGGAGGCCGTGCTGAGCCCTCGCCATGCCTGGCATCCGCAGCGTGTGGGGAGGTGGGGATGGGACGGGATAATTTTAGAAGGTGCCGGTGCCCCCAAGGACAGGCGCCCGGCAGGACGGCGGCGAGCGGAGTCGTGCCTGGGGCAATCCCCTTCCCCCGGGATGTAGCTGCCACCCTGGGCTCCCCGGGAGGAGGAGGAGAGGAATCGGAGAGGAATCTCAGCCCTGGGGTCCCACACGGTTCCCCCCAGGCCGTGGGACAAGGTCAGTGAGCAGTGGGGGGTGTCCATGGCAGCTCCTGTGTCCCCACGGTCACCTTCCTGGGACAGGGAGCAGCAGGGCTGAGCTGGGGCAGGACCAGCTGGCTCTCCCCAAACCCAACTGATCCCTGCCCATAGCAGGGGACCTCCATCCCACGGTGGGGACACGGAGCACCCCCGTGCCAGCAGGAAAGGCGTCTGTAGGGCTGGGCTGTCCCGGGGCACGTTTGGCATCCCAAGGCAGGGGCTGGAGCCGTGGGGTGCTGGGAGTGCCCGTCCCTGGCGTGGCTGAGCCTCTCTGATCGTTCCCTTGCAGGATCTGCTTCCCAGTCCAGGTGAACCACCTCCCACGGGAGACCCTGCTCAGTGTCACGCTCTTCGCTGTACCTGTCCCACCCCCAGGCAGCTCCTCTGACACCAACAGGCAGCGGCGAGTCCCCGAGGCCCTGGGCTGGGTCACCACCCCCCTCTTCAACTTCAGGCAGTATGTGGGGTGTCCCACCACCACCAAGGGGCTGTGCTGGCGTCCCTGGGGGGCACAGGAGGGTCCCCAGTGCCATGAAGTCACCACTGCAGCGGTGCCACTCTCGTGCCCTGGCAGAGTGGCCCCCAGTGTCAGAGTCTCACTTCTCCTCCTCCTCCTCCTCCTCCAGGGTCCTGACCTGTGGTAGGAAGCTCCTGGGCTTGTGGCCGGCGACCCAGGACAACTCCAGGGCCAGGTCGAGTGCCCCCAACTTCAACCAGCCCGACAGTGTCATCCTGCAGGTACGTCCTGGCACGGGGGGATTCCCCGGGACACCTCCCCCACCCCCTGAGCTCCACATATGGATCCCCTCACCCTCTGCCTCTGCCCCAGATCGACTTCCCCACCTCGGCCTTCGAGGTGAAGTTCACCAGCCCCCCCGTGGCCGAGGTCAGTCCCCGGTACGAGTTCGGCAGCCTGGGGGAGGAGGAGCAGCGCCAGCTGAGGGAGGCCATGCAGAAGAAATCGCTCTACTGGTGAATAAACAGGGGTGGCATCAACCCTACCGGGGTTGGGGGGCGCTGCTGACAGACCCCCCAGCACGCACAGGGGGTGTCTGAGGGTCTGCCTCTGGCGGGGATGAGGCTGGAGCTGGTGTTTTCTGGAGCTGTCATCGTTGCTCCTGAGCTCTGCCCTGCCCAGCTGCCCCTCTCTGGCCTTGTCCCCTCAGCAGGGACAGCTGCCCGGCCCCTTGTCCAGCCTGGCACGGCCAAGGGTCCATAAATGGGGGATCAGGTGTCGGCAGCCGGGCCAGGATCTGCTGAACAGAAACCTGTGGGGTGGGCAGGGGTCTCTGGGCAGGGGGACTCACTGGGCCTGGGGGTCCTGGCTGTGCCCTGATAGACAGAGTCCTGCCTTCCATCAGCCCCTCCTTCCCATGGGCAGAGCCGTTGGGGGGATGCAGGGAGGGCTCAGGGGGGTTTATCCCATTCACCGTGCTTGGGGTGGGCAGAGGGATGGCCCTCCCCAGCCCCATGCTCCCCGTGCCCCCCGTGCCATGCCCCCCTCTCCCCCAGGCTGACGGATGCAGACCGGCAGCGGCTCTGGGAGAAGCGGTGCCACTGCCATGCGGAGCCTGGAGCCCTGCCCATGCTGCTGGCCAGTGCCCCCAGCTGGGACTGGGCCTGCCTGCCCGACATCTACGCCCTGCTCAGCCAGTGGACCTCCATGAGCCACCAGGATGCCCTGGGGCTCCTGCACGCCACGTAAGCCGCCCCTGGGCTGCGGGTGGGGGTGCGCCCCGTGGCCCTGCCGAGGATGTGGGGGATGCTGAGGGTGCTGTCTCCGTGACTCCCGTGCTGGGTGCAGGTTCCCAGACCAGGAGGTGAGGAGGACGGCCGTGCAGTGGATTGACTCCATCTCTGACACAGAGCTGCTGGACTACCTGCCCCAGCTGGTCCAGGTGTGTGGTGGCACTGGGACGTTTCCCGGGGTGCCTGCCGGTCCCACCATGCCCCAACGCTGTGCCCTCCCCAGGCCCTGAAGTACGAGTGCTACCTGGACAGCCCCCTGGTGCGCTTCCTCATGAAGCGAGCGATCTGCGACCTCAAGATCACCCACTACTTCTTCTGGTGGGTTTGGGGGGCTCTGGGGGTGGAGGGGGGGCCCCTTGGCCTCGCCTGACCCCCTGTGCCCCTGCCCCGAGCAGGCTGCTGAAGGATGGGCTCAAGGACTCGCAGTTCAGCATCCGGTACCAGTACCTGCTGGCGGCCCTGCTGTGCTGCTGCGGGAAGGGGCTGCGGGAGGAGTTCGACCGCCAGTGCCTGCTGGTCAGCACGCTGGCCAGGCTGGCACAGCAGGTCCGGGACGCCGCCCCCTCCGCCCGCCAGGTGGGTGCCGGGGTGCTGGGAGGGGGTGCCGGGCTGGGTATCAGCCCCCCATCCCACGCCCACCCATCCCATGCCCATCCCCTCCCCACAGGGCATCCTCCGCGAGGGGCTGGAGGACGTCAAGCAGTTCTTCAAGGCTCACGGGTCGTGCCGGCTGCCGCTCAGCCCCAGCCTGCTGGTGAAGGGCATCGTGCCCCGGGTGAGTGCCGGACCCTGGGGGGCACCGGGGGGGGCTCCCCTGCCCGCTCCCAGCTCGCCCTGACGGGCTGTGCCTTCCTCCCGTGGCAGGACTGCTCCTACTTCAACTCCAACGCCGTCCCGCTCAAGCTCTCCTTCCAGAACGTGGATCCCCTGGGGGAGAACATCCGAGTCATCTTCAAGGTGAGCCTGGCACCTTTGGCCATGCCCAGAGCCCTGGCATGACCACCCCAATCCCCTGAGCTCCGTCCCCCACTGGCCCCTGCCTCTGATGGCTCTCCCCTGCCTCTGATGGCTCTCCCCTGTCTCTGATGGCTCCTCCCTGCTCACAGTGTGGCGATGACCTGCGGCAGGACATGCTGACGCTGCAGATGATCCGGATCATGAACAAGATCTGGGTGCAGGAGGGGCTGGACATGCGCATGGTCATCTTCCGCTGCTTCTCCACGGGCCGTGGGCGAGGTGAGCTGGGGACAGGACGTGCCAGGGGTCACCGGGCCGCACGTGGGGCTGGTGATGGCACAGGAGGCACTGTGGGTGCCTGTGATCCACCTTTGGTCTGATCCCACCAGCCCACGGAGGAACTGTCGCTCAGCGGTGATGGCTGGGGCGTGCCTGGGCGGGTGGCAAAGCGGGGCTGGGGTCTCGGTGCCCCCCGGGTGGGTTGGAAGGGTCTCACGCTGTGTCCCGCCTGCCAGGCATGGTGGAGATGATCCCCAACGCCGAGACCCTGCGCAAAATCCAGGTGGAGCACGGCGTGACGGGCTCCTTCAAGGACCGGCCGCTGGCAGACTGGCTGCAGAAACACAACCCCGAGGAGGACGAGTACGAGAAGGTGAGGAAGAGCCTGGCAGGGTCCCTGCTGCTCACGTCACCCCTCTCTTCCCATCGCGTCCAGGGTTTCTCCACACCCACTTTCCCCTTCCCTCCCTCCCAGGCCGTGGAAAACTTCATCTACTCCTGCGCCGGCTGCTGCGTGGCCACCTACGTGCTGGGGATCTGCGACAGGCACAACGACAACATCATGCTCAAGACCACGGGCCACATGTTCCACATCGACTTCGGCCGGTTCCTGGGCCACGCGCAGATGTTCGGCAACATCAAGAGGTGAGAGGCGCCTCGGGGGCCTCCTCCCCCTCTGCCTGGGGGGGCTCACCCCTGCAGGGGGGGTTTGGCGGGTGAAGCCCCCTCTGCTCGTCCCCCATCCCTGCTCACTTTCTGTCCCCCCTCTCTCCCCCGGTGCAGGGACCGGGCGCCGTTTGTCTTCACCTCGGACATGGCCTACGTCATCAACGGCGGGGACAAGCCCTCCAGCCGCTTCCACGACTTTGTGGACCTGTGCTGCCAGGCCTACAACCTGATCCGCAAGCACACCCACCTCTTCCTCAACCTGCTGGGGCTGGTGAGAGCCAGGGTGGGGCTGCAGCTTCCCCCACTTCCCGAGGTCCCCCCTCCGCCTGCCCTCACCCCTGCCTTGCCCCCCAGATGCTGTCCTGTGGCATCCCCGAGCTCTCCGACCTGGAGGACCTCAAGTACGTCTACGATGCTCTGAGGCCGCAGGACTCGGATGCCGATGCCACCACCTATTTCACCAGGTAGAGGACACGGGTGGGCGGAGGGGCAGGAGCGGATGGAGGGGCAGCGGCACCGGCTCCGTGCTGAGCACGCAGCGGCCTCGTCGGCAGGTTGATCGAGTCCAGCCTGGGCAGCGTGGCCACCAAGCTCAATTTCTTCATCCACAACCTGGCGCAGATGAAGTTCACAGGCTCGGACGCCCGCCCCACGCTCTCCTTCGCCCCCCGCACGCACACCCTCAAGACGTCCGGCCGGATCCGCGACGTCTTCCTGTGCCGCCACGAGAGGGTCTTCAACCCCAGCAAGGGCTATGTGAGTGGGGGCAGCCAGGTGCAGGTGAAGGGGTGCGCCCAGGGCACCCCGGGGTCCCCCCTCACAGCCCTGTCTCTCCGCAGACCTACGTGGTGAAGGTGCAGCGGGAAGGCCCGGGCGAGGTGACCTTCGTGCAGCGCACCTTCGAGGAGTTCCAGGAGCTGCACAACAAGCTGCGCCTCCTCTTTCCCTCCTCGCTGCTGCCCAGGTACCCCTGCACCCCTCCCAGGTCTCCCCACAGCCCCCACAGCCCCCCGGGCTTGGCTGAGGGTCCGTCCCTGCAGCTTCCCCAGCAGGTTCGTCATCGGGCGGTCGCGGGGCGAGGCGGTGGCCGAGCGGCGCAAGGAGGAGCTGAACGGCTACATCTGGCACCTGATCCACGCGGCCCCCGAGGTGGCAGAGGTGGGGAGCTGGGGCAGGGGGCTGTGGGGAGCTGGGGGCAGTGCCAGGGACGCCAGCGAGGTGGGACAGTGCGTCGTGTAAATGTTGGTGCGTGTCCCGTGCCCTGAAGGGCGGGGACGCCACTGCCACCGCTAATGTCACCTCCTCCCCTGCAGTGTGACCTCATCTACACCTTCTTCCACCCCCTGCCCCGGGACGAGAAGGCAGCTGGCACAAACCCAACCCCAAAGCCGGCAGGTAGGGAGGGGGGTAACTGTGGGGGGCAATGGCAGGGGGTGATGGTGGGGGGCTGCCATCCCACCTCGCCCCTGCTCGCCTCCTCTCCAGACGCCACGTGGGCTCGTTCCCTGGGGAAGGTCGGCGGGGAGGTGAAACTCTCCATCTCCTACAAGAACAACAAGCTCTTCATCATGGTGATGCACATCCGGGGGCTGGTAGGTGCCCGGTGCCCGGCGGGAGCAGGGTGGGGGTCCCTCCCCCTGCTGCGCTCACAGGGCCCCCCCCTGCTCTGCCCACAGCCCCCCTTGCAGGATGGCAACGACCCCGACCCCTACGTCAAGACCTACCTGCTGCCTGACCCGCAGAAAACAACCAAGAGGAAAACCAAAGTGGCCCGAAAAACCTGCAACCCCACCTACAACGAGATGGTAGGTGGGCTGGGGCTGGGGCTGGGGGGGACCCGGAGTGAGTTTGGGGGGCCGTGGCTGAGGCCCTGCCCTGCTGTGCCCCACAGCTGGTGTACGACGGGATCCCCCGGGGGGACCTGGAGCAGCGGGAGCTGCGGCTGAGCGTGCTGAGCGAGGAGGGCTTCTGGGAGAACATCCTGCTGGGGGAGGTGGGCATCCGCCTGCGCGACCTGGACCTGGCGCAGGAGAAGATGGGCTGGTTCGCCCTGGGCTCCCGCGGCCACGGCACCCTCTGAGGACCCCCCCGGCACGGCCCCCGCGGCGCTGCCCACCCCGGGGTGTCCCCGAGGGGCTCTGCCATGAGGGCCTCCTTTTTTAAGTTTACCTTGTGTCAAGGGAGCAACGCGGGGTGGGAGGGGCGGGCAGGAGCGTGGGGGGCGTCTGGGGGTTTATTTCTTCCTTTGGGATATCTGTATTTTAATTTTTTTTTAATAACGAGTAGCCGGGCACTGGGGGTGGAGGGGAGAGGGAGGCGGTGCAGGGGTTTGCTGTGGGCTGGGGTGGGGAGGGGGGTTTCTATCCCCCTCCAGGTCCAGCCCCAGCCTGCCCGGAGCCGGGCAATTCCCACCCCGGGGAATTCGCTCCCAAAGGAGAGCGGTGTGGCGGGGTGCCCGTTCCGTGGGGCTGACCCCCCTCCTGATGCCACGGGAAGGGGACAGCCGGCCCCCCTCCCTGTCCCTGTGCTGTGGGGACATCCATCTCCTCGCCTGCCACCCGGCCCCGGGTGCGGGCTTGGTGCCTGTGGTGCTTTGTTTACAGCGACAGCTCCGTAAACGGACGAAATGTTTCTCAGGATCGAGAATAATGAACTTAACCTTTATATTAAAAGTTTTAAATATTGGATCTGGTGGCAGTTGGGCTGGGATGGTGGGGGGAACTGGTTTTGCTGGCAGAGGGGATGGAGAAGCTGCTGGGGCTGGGAGAGCTGGGACCCTCCTGTGTTTGGACCCTCCTGTGTTGGAACCCTCCTGTGTTGGGACCCTCCTGTGTTGGGACCCTCCTGTGTTGGGACCCTCCTGTGTTGGGACCCTCCTGCCTGGAACAATAGTGGGAAATGACAGGAGATGAACGGCATAGACACATGGATTCCTGCACCTCTGCCTGCACCTTTACCTGCACATCTGCCTGCACATCCACCTGCCCTTCTGCTTGCATCTCTGCACATCTGCCTGCACATCTACCTGTACTTCTGCCTGCCCCTCTGCCTGCGCATCTATCCCCACCTCTGTTCTCTGCAGGGTCTGGGGACACGTTTCTTGCCCAATCCCTGGGTAGCCCAGGGACCCTTCCCGTCCGGCTCCTGTCCCAGGAATGTCCCCTGTCCCAGGAATGTCCCCTGACCCCCAGGGACCCCCCCCAAATTCCCGGATTGGAGGGGGGAACACTTGGGGCGTCCCCCCTGCAGTTCCGCGCTCCGCCGCCGGGGGAGCTGCCGCGCAGGTCTCGCCGGCTGATGCAATCCGGGGGGGCGTGGCCACGCGGGGAGTGGGCGGGCTGACAGCGACACCGCCCAATGGGCGGTGGCGGCGCGGGGAGGGCGTGGCGGGTGTTGGCACCGCCCCCCCGTCCCCGGTGTGCCGTGAGCGCCGAGGCGGCGGCGCCGCCATTTTGTGCCCGAAGCCGCCTCAGGATGGAGCCCAGACCCGACCCGCAGCCGCTCTTCGCCCGCCGAGCCCTCAGACCCGCCGCGCCACCACGGAGCGCCGCCTCGCACACCCCTCCGCACCGCTGGCAGCGCTGAACGGCTCCATGGAGCACAGCGGACGCGAACGCGCCGGCTGGGCCCGGCTGGGCCTGGCCGCGGCCTGGCCGAAGCTGGCGGGGCCCACCGCGGCCCCCTCGGGCGGCTCGTCCCAGGCGAGCCCACCCTTCTCGTGGCTGAGGGTGCTGTCGCAGCTGCTGTCGCCGCTGCCCGCGCTGCTGCAGCGGCTGCTGCCCGGCCCCGCGCTCAGCACCGCGCTCTGCCCCGCCGAGGCGCCGCCGCCTCTCGTGCTGCTGCCTCAGCCGGAGCCCGCGCCGGGCTGGGCCGAGGAGCCCCCGGAGAAGCCCCCGGCGGGGCTGTGGGGGGCCGGGCTGGTGCGGAGCGCCCTCCCCGTGGACTGGTTCGTTTTGGGCACGGAGCAGGGCAAGAGCCACCTGCCGCAGCCGCTGCGGGCCGAGCCCCTGCCCGAGGCCGAGTTCCTCCGCAGCAAGCGCCTGGCGTTCCTCCAGCGCTGGCACCTGCCCGTGCCCGACCCCGACCACGGCTACCACAGCCTGGAGGAGGAGCAGCAGCACAGGGATGTTCGCCGGGACCAGCGGGGCGGTGCCGGGCAGCTGGAGCAGCCCGAGGACGCAGGGAGACAGCCCGTGGAGCAGGAGGGGCTCCGGGATGCGGCTGAGGAGGTGAAAGCGTTGCCCGAAGGGGATGGTGAGGACTCGGACACAGAGCAAAACCTCCCGGTTTCGACCAGACCTGCGTGTGCGAATAAATTAATTGATTATATCATCGGCGGAGTTTTCAGCGGGGAGGAGAGTGAGGGTGAGGAGGACTGGGATGATGATGAGGAGGATGATGACGATGATGGGTTCGACAGCGAAGAGCTTCCCTCGGACTCAGACGCTGGCAGCCAGGACGGGGAGAGGCTTCACCTCTGGAATTCCTTCTATAGCTTGGATCCCTACGACCCTCAAAACTTCACAGCCACCATTCAGACATCTTCCAGCGATCCGGGAAGGGATATGTCGGATGTGGAAGAGGAGGAAGAAGAGGAGGAGGAGGAAGAAGAAGAAGAAGAAGACTCATGGGCAGAGTCCTCCTCAGGCTCTGCTCATAGTTCTGAAGAGGAGGACGAGTGGGACTGTGGCAGCGTGGATGAGGCGGAAAGCTTGAAACTTTGGAACTCGTTCTGCACCTCGGACGATCCTTATAACCCTCTAAATTTCACGGCAGCCTTTCAGACAGAGAAAAAAGGGCCGCCGCGTTCGGTCCCTGCCGAGCACTTCACCGTGTGCCGGGTCCAGCTGGAGAGACACAGCTGTGGGCTCGGTGACCTGGGGCAGCGTGGAATTCTGTCCGGGGAGAAAGCCGCCAATTCCAAGCGGAAAAAGGTATATTCTAGCTTTATATTCATGTGTTTCGAGGCTGCTAAATATAAACAACAAACCCACATTGCTCCGAGCAGTACGAGGGAGTGGGTGAGGTCACTCCGGCATTCCAGATCTGCGACCTTGCCTGCTAATTATTTCCCTGGAATGTTGTGCCTCATCCCCGACACGTGATGGGAAATTCTGTCACAAGTTTCTTTTGTAGACTTGAAGTTTAATTTCCATTTTTCCAGTTTCTCTTCTCTGTCTGGGGTGTGACGTGGTGTCATCATCAGAGAAACTCCAGCGCTGCGAAGCCAGTTTTTCCCTGAGAAACTCCAGACCTGTGATGTCTTTTCTGGAAAGCACCGCTTTCTGTTGGGAGGAATTTTGATAAAGTGATTTAGGAACTTAAACTGAAAGCGTTTTAAACATTTTAGGGCTTTTTTTTATTTTTTTATTTATTTATTTTTTTGTAACCCGAGCAGGCTTGTTAACGTGTTCTGGAGTAGGAAGAGCTCTTGCCACACGTGTGCTGGGTGTGTCACGCGTGTGCTGGGTGTGCCACACGTGTGCTGAGGGGTGTTAATGTGTGCTGACATATGGTTAACACATGCTTCAGTTCACCACTGAAGATTCAGTACAAATTGTAGCAATATTTCCATTTGAGAGAGTATTCTATATTACAGTTCAGTTATTTATAAAAGGGATATATTCAGGAACTGGACTTTTGAGCCCAAATATAATGTGCTTTTTGGAGGAATTTGGGTGTTAAAAATCCTGTAATACCTGTGTCAGGATGCAGGGAAATAATAATTCATCCTCTCCCCAGTTTTGTAGTGCTGGAGATGTCCAGGGTGGTTTTTCAGGTGTGATGTCTGAGTCTTGATACCTCAGACATTTATATAAGTAATGGCTTGTGGTAACAAGTCATCAGAGGAGAAAACTTGTGTAATTCTTGGTTTAGTGCTTTTTCAGCAGAGACCTTTGTTTTCTCCCCAAATTTGGGTTCCTAACACTGTGAGGTAGCACTGCTGGGCCCTGCCCAGGGCTCGCCGTGTCCCGGGGGTGCAGAGCCAGCAGGAATTCCTGGCCCTGCAATCGCAGGCTTCTTGTGGTGCAAGAAGGATGATGTGGCTGCAATACTCCAGCTGACGTCACGGGAGTTGTGCCCCAGGGTGGCTCAGACTGATGTAAAAACGCTGTAAGGTGGGAAGGCTGATGTAACAGCTCCTGAAGCAGGTGCTTAATTAGGGCCAGGAAAACCGAGCCCAGTGCTGAGGTGTTCCCAGGAATTCTCCCAGTCGTTCATCCATCTCGAGGCTCTTCCTGTCTGTAAAACCCGGGAGTGGTGGTTTCACTCACGAGGGAGCAGGGTGTGCACAGGCTGTGAAGGGCACTTCAGTTTTGCCCTTTCCATAATGCAGAGCAGCCCAGAGTTCAGCAGGAGCCTGACACAGGCTGGGTTTGCTCAGAAAGACTTAAATCCCTATTACAGCCATAGTGCCAAGTGTAGAGCCTGACTCTATAAGTTTATTTTCTTAAAATAGCTGAATGCCTCTTAAAAAGAGCCAAGTTTTCCTGTGTCTTTTAAGGTGCCGTGACTTCTGAGCTGATTTCCCTGTATGAACTAACACCCTGGAATTCCAGAGCCGCTGGAAGCAGGGGGTTTGTCCCAGTCACACGAGGATGAGTGTTGTTCCCTGTCTGTACCCAGTGTGATTCCTTTTCCCGGTGGTGACTCACACACTGACTCTTTACTCCACACATCAATGGTTCTGCCTTTTTTCAGTGTTCTTGTGTAATCTCCAGCAATCCAGGCTGGAGCACATTCACAGCCTTGGGTGACCTGTGTGCCCTGGGTGAGGTGACAGCCCCGTGTCATCTTGTTCCACCCCCTGCCATGGGCAGGGACACCTTCCACCAGCCCAGGTTGCTCCAAGCCCCGTCCAACCTGGCCTTGGACACTTCCAGGGATAGAACAGCCACAGCTTCTCTGGAAAATCCATTCCAGCCACTCATCCCCCTCCCAGGGAAGAATTCCTTCCCAGTATCCCATCTAAACCTACCCTCTGAACAGTTTTTTGAGGCTTTCTGCTATTTGAAGTGTTTAATAAACCCCAAAACAATCTGTGTACAAATATGAAGTTCCTTTTGCACGAGTGGTGAATTCTTGACTAAATTCTTGCTCTTTCCAGGTCACCTTCCTTGAAAAAGTGACTGAGTATTACATAAGCAGCGAGGAGGATCGGAAAGGACCCTGGGAGGAGATGGCACGAGATGGCTGCAGGTTCCAGAAACGGATCCAGGAAACAGAGGAAGCCATAGGATATTGCTTCACCACAGAGCACAGGCAGAGAGTGTTCCACAGGCTCCAGGAAACCTCCTCCCAGGGGGGTGATCTGTTCTAGCCCCTCACACCACCTGGTAGTTGTGTGACCCTAAAACACCCACAGACACCTAAACGAGACGTGGCAGCTGCACGTGCTGTTCTGGAGTGGGGAGAGAAGTGGGATTGGAAGTTTCCCAGTTTGGTGTGTTGAGCCAACAAATATCCCTGCGTGTCCCACTTTGCTGTCCCCACAGAGTCCCCCCCCCCAGTGCCCTGCAGGGCGAGGGTGCTCCAGTTGCATTCCTTTTGATTAACACTGAGAAACAAGACTGCTTGAGGTTGAACGCATTCCAGAAATGCCTTGTCTGCCGTCTGTTGGGAAGTGGTGACTGTTCAGTTGGATTTTTTTGCACTTTGAAAAAAAAAAAAAAGCAAAACCTATTTTGAAGGAGATATTTATGGGGCCCAGCCCCTGGTATTGCAGTTTTGATTTAAAGTTGCCTGGGAGTTGTGGCGTTTCCTCTGTTGTTCTCCAGCTCGTGCAAAAGTCTCACATGTTGTTCTCTGATAACTTTGGCTTAGCTGTGTGTGGATCCCTCCTCCTAGATGCCAGTTTTGCATGGAATGCAGCGTTTGAGTGTTTTTGTAGCATTTGGATGTCAAGTGTTCCAGTCAGGCTCACTGGGGGAGCTCTGGTGCCCTGCAGGCCCTTTGGTTTGACTTGTTTAAACAGAACCTTGAGCCAGGACCATTCCAAAGGGTTCTGGTTGCTTGTGCACCAAACTTCTCGCCTTTTAGGGCGAGGAAATTTCTCATCCCAATCAATAATTAAAGCTTCGAGCACATGTGGAGGCTGTGGGTGATGTTTGAATTTAGGGAGCCACGCAAGGGAACTAGTCCCTAATTATTTATTTAATCTAAGAATAACTTTGCTATAATTCTGCTTTGGAATAGAGATTGTGGTGGATTCTTGTATCCAGTCTGCTTGTTCTGGTACTTTTAAGGAGAATTGTCTCTGATTTAAGGGAATGTTAAGGCAGCAAACCACCGTGTTCTTTACCAAAAGCCAGTATTAACACTCCGTGTGTGTCTGCACTGGGTCACCTGGTACAAATAACATTCCACCTTTGGAAAGCTGAGGTCCTTGGTGGAAGGACAGCACTTCCTAACTGCAAATATTTACTCAGTTCAGTTAAAACACAGAGCAGCACCCTTGGAGGGGGGTGTTTGGGCCTGGGGGTTGGGGTGGGGCTGTTGCCTGAGCAGCTGTGAGGTCACCCACTTCCCTTTTGTAGGGGGGAAACCTCAAAGTACTTCAAATTTGTCATGAATTGTTTCAATTTTTAATTTGCAGGACTTCACTCTCTGCTTTACTGTGGTGTCATTTTGGCCACGTCTTAATTCTGGCTCCAAAACTCCAGAGTTTTTCGACTCACACTTTGATCTCCTCACCCAAAGCGTGTTCTGGGAGGTTTTTAAATATTGATTTGCTGTGCTGCACTTACAAAAATTCAGAGGATTCGCTGGATTGCAGTGGAGTTGTGTAAGCTTCACATCCAGCCAGAATTCCTGCAGCATTTCAGAGTGGCTGCATGAAATCAATGCAGCAACGTTGTTTTCCATCCTCCCCCTCCAAAGATTGGATTCTCTCTTCCTACAAAAATTGCAGTTGTGAAATTGTAAATTCCAATCAGGCCCTCGAATCCTGAGAGATTATCTCTGAATTTCTGGGAGCTGGTTTTGCTGTCTCATATTGGATCTGCTCTTCAGCTTAGGGAAAAGGGGGTGATAAATGTGGAATCAGAAGGGAAGATTTGCTGATTTCTGATCAGTGTGACCGATCAGTACAAATCTGCTGCTCCTGGGAGGTCACTACAGTCGTTTTTCCGTGAATTTCCCACTTTCTTTGGTCTTGGAGAACTTGGTGCTTTGGTTTTTCATGGACAGCTCATTTCACTGGTGCTTGGGAGGGGTGGGAATGAACACCTGGAAATGTTTGCAGAGGCTTGGAAAAACCTGTCGCTGGGAACAAACAGAGCTGATAAATTATGTGTAAATTAGATCAACAAGTGCCACTTCCAAAGCGCTTAAACATTGGAAAAATGGCTTTTATCCATCCTGAAGGGTGTCCAGCACTCCCACTGCTGCTTCCCACCTGCTCAAGTGAGCTTTTCCCCTGCTCCAGCCTCACGTTTTCCAGGTATCTGGTGGGAGGTGAGAGGGAATTAACAGTAAATTCGTCACCATAAACATCCTGGGAACTTGGTGTCACCCTTTCTTCCCTATCAAATCCCTTGAACTGGTCGTTCAGGCCGTGTCCATGTGTCAGTGCTTGGGGTGAGACAGTAAAAATAACACTTGTAGGACTTTAAATCAAAACTGTGATGAGCAGATTTTATTTTTGTATAATTTAGAGAAAAACTTAGAAAAACCTTCAAGCATTGGCTTTATACAGATTTTACTTGATTTGTGTCGAGTTTGTTGGGTTTTTATATCTAAAGTTCTATTTCTGTACATAATAAACTATTCAGAACTAATCTGTAAATTGTAATAAAGATATTTGCAAGATAGTTGGGTTGCTTTGGGAAGACTTGTGGGGGACATCAGGTGGCTGGAAAAACCAGGGATTGATGGATTGTTGTGTAAAGGTGTGTCTGTCGCTCCATGTTTTTTAGAGGGAATGCCATCCCTTTGGCTCCTTGGAGAGGGAAGCCAGAATTCCTGGCAGGAAGGAGGAGGCTGGAGGTGCTGTGTGGACCGGGCTGGCAGCCAGAGGTGGGCTTTGTACCCTCACAGCTGGGGGTGGAGGTGCCTGGGTGTAAAGTGTCAGAGTCATGAGCAGCATCCATCTGCTCCCTGGGGAATGCTGGGATAAAACCCCGGCTGCCCTGCCCCTTGGAAGGGCGTTGCTTTCTGTCCCTGTCGGATTTTTGGGATGGCACAAGCTGTCTTCCCTGCCGTTGCAAGGGACGGGGCAGCCACAGCTTCCCTCTGGGAAATCCATTCCAGCCCCTCACCCCCCTCGGAGGGAGGAGTTGCTTCCCAATATCCCGTCTAAACCTACTTTCTTTAATCCAGCCAAATCCCTGGCTGCGGGAATGTGCCGTGTGGAGCATCTGGCTCCGGGAGGATGGGCTCGGAATGTGCCAGCAGCTGTGCCAGAGGAGGTTTTTCTCAGCACAGTTCACTGATCCCAGGACAAAAGTGGAAGTGCAGGGAAGCTGCTGGTGATCAATTCCTGCTGGATACACCTGGAGTTGTACTTTAAGCCAAGCCTAAACACCTGTGTAGGGAAGGCACCTGCCACTGATGCTCCAGAGCCAAGAAAGGCCCTGTTGGGAAAACAGGGCTCTGATGCTGGATGGGTCTGTGGGATTTGGGTGGTGGAAGCAGCGTGTTGAGAGCCCAGTATGAGAAAGTGGGAAGCACCAGCCTGCTTCCTTCCCCATCCCAAGGGAAAAGGAGCCTCATCGTGAATGGGAAACCGGTGCCAACCATGCCCTTTCTGCATGCAAAGCACAGCCCTTGGTGCCAGCAGCCAGGACATTGGGATCCTGGGATCCAGGCCCAGGTCTCTGGGAAGAGAAAGGCCTTTGTGCTGGGAAGAAACAAAGGCCCAGCGGGACATTTGGATTCAGCAGCTCTTCCCGTTCCTTGTCATGCTCCCCACGTCTCGCTCCGGGCTCTTCCCTATTCCTGGGGTAATTTGGGCCAGGTCTGAGGTGAAGCAAGGTTCTGGCAAAGGGGGGAAGCAGGGCCAGGTTAAAAAGATTCCAGCTCCCAAGCCGGGGGGGTGTTTCTCTGGCATCTCTCCACACCAGAATCCGGCAGCTCTGGAAACCAGGGTTTGGAGTTCTGGGTTGGTGAGAGGTGTCGCTGCCTATGGCAGGGGGTGGCACTGGGTGATCTCTACTGTCCCTCTCACTTCATTCCATGATTCTGTGACGGTGAGGGGGACAACGCACATCTCAGGGGGCATCCTCTGGGCTCGGCTGAGACACCTTTCCCCCTCCCCGCAGCTGCATTCCCGGTTGTTCCTGGGACGCTTTCGGCCAGGAGATGGTGCCAGAACCGTGCGGCAGAGGGGACGCGCAGCCAGCGGCGCTGCCGGGGCCGCCACCCCGCCGAGAGTGTCCCCGGCTGTCCCCCCCGTCCCTCCCACCCCTCCCAGCCGCAGGTGCTCCTCCGCCTCGCCCGGGACGAGCGCTGGGATGGGCGAATCCAGGCCGAGCGCCACAACCCTCCCTCCGTGCTCACAAGCGCCCGGTTCGGCGACATTCCTGCTGTCTGAGCCGGAGGGCTCCGCCGGGAAACGGCCTGGGTAGGGTGTGCTGCCCTGGCGGGGAGGTCACCGCGTGTCCTCCCTGCCCGCAGCCGGGTCACAGCCGTGCCCTGTCACCCCGCACGGCCCCTTCGTCCGCGTGTTTCCCTCCCTCTGCCCTTTGTTCTCCACCGTGGCCCCGGGCAAAGGCTCGGCGTTGTGTGGATGGAGGAGGAGGTGGCTGCTCCTGGAACTTCGGGAGCAAAACCCTGCCCAAACCAGTGTCTGTGTCCAAGGCCAGGCTGGACGGGGCTTGGAGCAACCTGCTCCACTGGAAGGTGTCCCTGCCCATGGCAGGGGGTGGAATGTGATGAGCTTTAAGGTTCCTTCCCCACCCAAACCATCCTGGGATTCCCCCCTATCCCTACTAAAGGAAGGACACGGTGCACAGGGAGAGGTGATGGTGGTGCCCAGACCTGTGGGAGCCTCCCTGGAATCTTCAGGAACAGGGAATCCGGTAGGTTTTGCAAGGGAAAGCCTCAGTGAGTGCCTCTTGCCATCCCCTATCCTCCCTAACCCAGGTGGTTGTGAACAGGGAGCTTTTAAAAGGACTTTAAACCAAAGGAAAACAAAAAGCCCCGCTGGTATTTCCCCTTTGAATTTCAATTGGATTAAGATAGAAGGAAATAGGGGGGAAAAAATTCCCTCGTGGAAAGCAATAAAAGCTGATTTATTTACCTGGCAGGAGAGAGCCTGGAGCTGCTCGGGGTTGTTGGCTGAAGGTCCTACAAATCCCTCCAAGAACCTCAGTGTGAATCACTCCTTCTCCTTCCCAATGAGTCTGATGAGTCCATTCCCAGTAATTCCCATGGAGAAGTGAGGGGGACTCTGGGAATATGCACGACCAGGGAAATGCATCCCTCCCTGGGGGTTGCTAGAGAAGGAAGGAAATCTTTTGGGATCAGAGGAAGTTACCCGGAATGGCCCCTGATCCTGCATTCCCTGGAGTATCCCAGTATCCTCCATTCCCTGGAGATTCCCGTATCCTCACCCTGTGAGGATACTCTGGGTGACTGGAGAGGATTAGCCCTGGGCTGGAAGGTGAGGACCAGGCACAGGGAGCTCCTGACGCAGCACTACAGGGACAAATATTCGGGTCTGGAGAAGGTTCTTCCCCCAGAGGGTGCTGAAAAGGCTCCTCAGGGTTTGGGCACAGCCCCAAGGCTGCCAGAGCTCCAGGAGGGTTTGGACAACGCTCTTGGGGACAGGGTGGGGTTTTGGGGTGTCTGTGCAGGGCCAGAGGTTGGACTTTAATCCTTGTGTGTCCCTTCCAACAGGAGATTCCGTGATTCTGTGAAGAAAACCCCAACCCTGAGCCACTGCAGGGGCAGGAGGAGCCTCTGTTCCTGGGAGCTCCATTGTTATCCCTGCAGTGCCATACCCTGGGAGCTCCGAGGTTATCCCCACAGAGCCTCCCCAGCGCCGAAATAGGATTAGGGCAGCTCAGGAACAGCCTCTTGCTGTGTCTGACTTCATAAAACCACTTCTGCCCTGAGCCCACAGGTGCCACAAACCATCTCTGGCCGGGGCTGGCTCTGGATCCTCCTCCCCAGCCACAGTACCATGTGGTGTGTCGATGTGTGGCAGATTTTCCCGCAGGTTTGGCACTGCCCTGGGATGAAGCAGCACCACGGGGAGCTGCTGGTGTGCTCCCCAGGCTTGCCCACGGGATTCCCGGGCTGTGGGTTGGCTCTGGAGCGTGGCCCAGCGGAGCAGAGGAGGGGTGGAGGGAGAGCCGTGACCTCCCCAATCTCGGGGAGCATCGGGAGCTCCCATGGCCGGGTGTCAGTGGGGTGGTGGTTGAGGTTTGCTCTGCAGCAGGTTCAGGGATGGTCACGAGATAAGGGCGGTGACTCCCTGGTGTCACCCTGGACCGGGGCCAGCCCCGCTCAGCCCAACCCACCTTCCAAAGTGATCCTGGCGAGTCATGCTCGGAGCCTGCAGGTGTGGGGATCTGAGTACGTGCCCGCCCTCCGTGGGCAGGGTGGCAGCTTGGCCCGTGGATGCAGCCGAGCCTGTCCCCGTGGAAAGGAGCTTCTCCGGGTGAGCCAAAGCCCAGCCGCTGTGGCATCGCCAGGGTCCCACGGGGTGCTCTCCCAACGGGCTCCCTGGGACCGACCAGACGTGTTTTTCTCACTGGTGCTTCAAAGACACTACGGGAAAAGCTTTCGGGGAACTGGTTTCCCCAAATCCTGGCAGGGACCTGCTCTGATGTGGGGACTGAGCTGCAGCTCAGCAGGATCAGCCCCTTCCTCCTCCACGGTGTGGTTTTGGTGCCCATGCTGGTGCTTGGCCAAAGCTTGAACTTGACCTTGGGAGGTCCCTTCCAACCTTTATGATTCCAAGATTCCTCCCTGCTTTGGGAACCAGCTCCTTCGTTTTCACTCTCAGGCCTGTCCTGAAGCAGCTCCTTCCTCCTCCTTGTGCCATGAGAAGCTTTGCTGAGGCGCCGCTGAGACAGGAGGGCAATTGCCTCCTTCAGTGCCTCCCAGACCCCACCTTTCCCCTTGAAAGGCATTTAATTGACGGCTAAGAACAGAAAGAGAGAAAATACCCACTGGGCAGCTCCAGGAGTGCCGCAGATAATCATCAGGGTGCCCTACATACGGCTTGGCTGCGAGATCAGAGGGGCAGAAGAATCTGACATTGTTTAAAATGAACAGGAGAGGGAAGTAACAACTCCATAATTACTCACCTTGAGTTAATTGATGGTAATTACCCTGAGTAGGCAGTAGAGGAAGCTGTGACTGGGCCGGCCCCGAAGAGTCATCAGGAGAGCTGGGAGGGTGCCCTCTGCTCCTTGCAGGCAGGGTGGCAGCCCGGCTCCGAGGGGGTTAAACTCCATGGGGCTGGTTGGGAATTTTTTTTTTTTTTCCTCTTCCCTTTTCCCTCCCTCCCGGGTTATTTGCAGCAAACAGAGTCTGGGTGGAAGGTCTGAGCCGAGCAAGTGTTTGCTCCTGGGGAGGCAGGCTGGGAGTCGCACGGCTCTTCCCGAGCCGGGCGCGGGCCCAGCCCGGAGCTGCCCTGCTCCTGAGCCCCCCAGTGCCACCTCCATGGGGGATGACATCGACTGGCTGGACCTGCCGGGCAGGTGGACCTACGGCGTGTGCGGGGACGGGCGCGTCTTCTTCATCGAGTACGTCCTGCCTGGCACCGGCTGGGCTGGGCTGGGCTGGGCTGGGGGCTGCTGCAGGCATGGGGTCCCATTTTGGGGCTGTGGGGAGTGGAGTGAGTGGCTGGGGGGCTGCAGGGGGCTCAGGGCTGAGTTTGGGGTGGGAACAAGGGGTCCCCTCCCGCTCTGCATGGGGCTGCTTTCCTGCGGCACGGTGGCCTCTGCTTCCCCCCCCACTCCTCTGGCTTTGGGGCTGTCCCACCCTGGTGGATGCTGCTCCTCTCTGGTCCTAAAATCCAGTCCTTGCGTTCCTTTGGCTGGAAAAGTCACTGGTGCTGCCGAGGCCCTTCCCTGGCCATGGGAGGGGGCTCCTGACGCTCCCCTCTCCTTCCCTTCCACAGCGACGACACCAAGTCCACGAGCTGGGTGCACCCCGGCACGGGCTACGCCATCCAGAGTGGGCACTTCTCCTGTGCTGGTAAGGGATGCTCCTGGGCCCTGGGGTGACCAGGAGCTGGAGGTGTGCAGTGAAACCCTCCAGAAATACAATGGGAGGGCAGGGGCTGTATGGGGCGAGGGAGGGTGACCCCTGGCTCTGCCCTGTCCTTGCAGGGCTGCCCCGAGGCTGGGAGGTGGACACCACGATGCACGGAGGCCTCTACTTTATCAAGTAAGTGGGGAGGGGCTGGGGGGAGGAGAAGCCTCTGCCTGCTGCTCCCAAGCACCTTTGCACCCCGGGAGAGGCTGGTCTGTGCAGGGATTATACCTGGGCTGGGCTTTGCAGGGATTAGCAGGGCCCAGACCCAGCTTTAGGGTCTGTCCTACCCCTGGGGCTGCTGGGGCGGGTGAATCCCACCCTGTCCCTGCACACACTCCCGAGCCAAGTCCCCATTCCGGATGCAAAACTCTCCTCTGAGGGCTCTGGGAGCTCCAGGGTGGTGTGGGCGAACCAGCCGGCCCTTCCACCCCACGTCATCCCTCGGGGGAACATCCCTTGGAGCCCAGGGGGGCTTTCTGCAGGGCCCTGCAGCTCAGGGAGGGGGTGGGTGACATTGAGGGTCCCCGGGGCACTCCCTGCCCGGGGCAGAGCACAGAGCAGGCTGTGCTGGCTGAGCCCAACGTAACTCAGGGAGGATCCAGCCCGAGGGGTTGCTCCTGCCTCATCCCGGGGGGTTGTCTCCCATTCCCTCTTGCCCCCTCCTTGCCTGCAGTGGCGGGGGTGATGGGGTGTCTAGACAGGCTGAGCTGCAGGCTGAGGGTGTTCCAGGCGGGATCTTTGAGCCCGTCCCTATCTGGTTTCCCTGTGTGCCCAGACGGCCGTAAACCCGGCGAGAGCAAAGATCCCGAGGCGGGCCGGGGGCTGGAGCAAAGCACCGGGATTATCCAGTCTAATCTGGGAGCAGAGAGACAAGGTGTCCTTGAGTCAGCCCTGTGCTCTGATGGTGCAGCAACAGCCGTGGCCAACTGGTGGCCCCTGTGCTCCAGGGGTGGCAGAGGGGCTGGCACGGTGGTGCCAGGGCCCAGCTGTGGGTGAGGGAACCGCTGGCTCCGTGTGACGCTGGGCTCCCTCCCACCCTCGCCACCCACCCCTGAGCCCTGTCCAGGTGCTTCCATGGGAAACTGCTGGTCAAAGGGATCTTTTCCACCCCAGACCTACCCCCCAGCTCTGCCTGTAGAAGCAAAGACCCTGCTGTGTCTGTGCCTTCGGGCTGGGAGCTGCTCCAGCAGCACCCTGTGCCTCGTGCTGTGCAATGGAGAAGGGAATACCCGGACTCCAGAGTTGCTGGGGGTGCTCAGCCTGCTGGGAGGGGCTGGGGGGGGACTCCCACAAGAGCTCCCCAGTTGCTCATGGGCTTTCCAGAGCTGTTTTTCAGCTCTCAGGGGGCTCCTGAGAGGCAGGAGGGCAGTGGGGTTGGAGCTGCCCCAGTGGATCCCTGATTTCCATGGAGCGGGGGAATGCCTGGGGACAGTGGCCTTGAAGAGGGGACAACTTTGGGGGTACAGGGGTCCTGCTGTGGGCTGGCAGGGAGGGAGGGTCTCCCACCACTGTGGGGGATGCAGGAGGCAGAGCATGCAGTGAAAGCCACCCCCTCCCCAG